>NC_069499.1:1169269699-1169569699 GCF_027579735.1 Bombina bombina
AAACGCAGGCAGATTCCTCTTCTAAATACTGCCTGAGATAAACAGTACACTCCGGCACCATTTAAAAATAACAAACTTTTGATTGAAGAATAAACTAAGTATAAAACACCACACTCCTCTTACGACCTCCATCTTGGTTGAGGCTTGCAAGAGAATGACTGGATATGCCAGTTAGGGGAGGAGCTATATAGCAGCTCTGCTGTGGGTGATCCTCTTGCAACTTCCTGTTGGGAAGGAGAATATCCCATAAGTAATGGATGATCCGTGGACTGGATACACTTAACAAGAGAAAGGAAGTTTAAGTCGCCTTGCGCGTTAGGAAGAGGTACCGAGGTCAAGAATCTCAAAAAGAAGTAGGTAAAAAAACATAATTTATGCTTACCTGATAAATTCCTTTCTTCTGTAGTGTGATCAGTCCACGGGTCATCATTACTTGTGGGATATTAACTGCTCCCCTACAGGAAGTGCAAGAGGATTCACCCAGCAGAGTTGCTATATAGCTCCTCCCCTCTACGTCACCTCCAGTCATTCGACCAAGGACCAACGAGAAAGGAGAAGCCAAGGGTGTAGTGGTGACTGGAGTATAATTTAAAAAATATTTACCTGCCTTAAAAAACAGGGCGGGCCGTGGACTGATCACACTACAGAAGAAAGGAATTTATCAGGCAAGCATAAATTATGTTTTCTTCTGTTAAGTGTGATCAGTCCACGGGTCATCATTACTTGTGGGATACCAATACCAAAGCAAAAGTACACGGATGACGGGAGGGATAGGCAGGCTCTTTATACAGAAGGAACCACTGCCTGAAGAACCTTTCTCCCAAAAATAGCCTCCGAGGAAGCAAAAGTGTCAAATTTGTAAAATTTGGAAAAAGTATGAAGCGAAGACCAAGTTGCAGCCTTGCAAATCTGTTCAACAGAGGCCTCATTCTTAAAGGCCCAAGTGGAAGCCACAGCTCTAGTGGAATGAGCTGTAATTCTTTCAGGAGGCTGCTGTCCAGCAGTCTCATAAGCTAAACGAATTATGCTACGAAGCCAAAAAGAGAGAGAGGTAGCAGAAGCTTTTTGACCTCTCCTCTGACCAGAGTAAACGACAAACAGGGAAGACGTTTGTCAAAAATCTTTAGTTGCCTGTAAATAAAATTTAAGGGCACGAACTACATCCAGATTGTGCAAAAGACGTTCCTTCCTCGAAGAAGGATTTGGGCACAAGGATGGAACAACAATCTCCTGATTGATATTCCTGTTAGTGACTACCTTAGGTAAGAACCCAGGCTTAGTACGCAGAACTACCTTATCCGAGTGAAAAATCAAATAAGGAGAATCACAATGTAAGGCTGATAACTCAGAGACTCTTCGAGCCGAGGAAATAGCCATTAAAAAACAGAATTTATGTTTACCTGATAAATTACTTTCTCCAACGGTGTGTCCGGTCCACGGCGTCATCCTTACTTGTGGGATATTCTCTTCCCCAACAGGAAATGGCAAAGAGCCCAGCAAAGCTGGTCACATGATCCCTCCTAGGCTCCGCCTACCCCAGTCATTCGACCGATGTTAAGGAGGAATATTTGCATAGGAGAAACCATATGATACCGTGGTGACTGTAGTTAAAGAAAATAAATTATCAGACCTGATTAAAAAACCAGGGCGGGCCGTGGACCGGACACACCGTTGGAGAAAGTAATTTATCAGGTAAACATAAATTCTGTTTTCTCCAACATAGGTGTGTCCGGTCCACGGCGTCATCCTTACTTGTGGGAACCAATACCAAAGCTTTAGGACACGGATGATGGGAGGGAGCAAATCAGGTCACCTAGATGGAAGGCACCACGGCTTGCAAAACCTTTCTCCCAAAAATAGCCTCAGAAGAAGCAAAAAGTATCAAACTTGTAAAATTTGGTAAAAGTGTGCAGTGAAGACCAAGTCGCTGCCCTACATATCTGATCAACAGAAGCCTCGTTCTTGAAGGCCCATGTGGAAGCCACAGCCCTAGTGGAATGAGCTGTGATTCTTTCGGGAGGCTGCCGTCCGGCAGTCTCGTAAGCCAATCTGATGATGCTTTTAATCCAAAAAGAGAGAGAGGTAGAAGTTGCTTTTTGACCTCTCCTTTTACCGGAATAAACAACAAACAAGGAAGATGTTTGTCTAAAATCCTTTGTAGCGTCTAAATAGAATTTCAGAGCGCGAACAACATCCAAATTGTGCAACAAACGTTCCTTCTTTGAAACTGGTTTCGGACACAGAGAAGGTACGATAATCTCCTGGTTAATGTTTTTGTTAGAAACAACTTTTGGAAGAAAACCAGGTTTAGTACGTAAAACCACCTTATCTGCATGGAACACCAGATAAGGAGGAGAACACTGCAGAGCAGATAATTCTGAAACTCTTCTAGCAGAAGAAATTGCAACCAAAAACAAAACTTTCCAAGATAATAACTTAATATCAACGGAATGTAAGGGTTCAAACGGAACCCCCTGAAGAACTGAAAGAACTAAGTTGAGACTCCAAGGAGGAGTCAAAGGTTTGTAAACAGGCTTGATTCTAACCAGAGCCTGAACAAAGGCTTGAACATCTGGCACAGCTGCCAGCTTTTTGTGAAGTAACACAGACAAGGCAGAAATCTGTCCCTTCAGGGAACTTGCAGATAATCCTTTTTCCAATCCTTCTTGAAGGAAGGATAGAATCTTAGGAATCTTAACCTTGTCCCAAGGGAATCCTTTAGATTCACACCAACAGATATATTTTTTCCAAATTTTGTGGTAAATCTTTCTAGTTACAGGCTTTCTGGCCTGAACAAGAGTATCGATAACAGAATCTGAGAACCCTCGCTTCGATAAGATCAAGCGTTCAATCTCCAAGCAGTCAGCTGGAGTGAGACCAGATTCGGATGTTCGAACGGACCTTGAACAAGAAGGTCTCGTCTCAAAGGTAGCTTCCATGGTGGAGCCGATGACATATTCACCAGATCTGCATACCAAGTCCTGCGTGGCCACGCAGGAGCTATCAAGATCACCGACGCCCTCTCCTGATTGATCCTGGCTACCAGCCTGGGGATGAGAGGAAACGGCGGGAATACATAAGTTAGTTTGAAGGTCCAAGGTGCTACTAGTGCATCCACTAGAGCCGCCTTGGGATCCCTGGATCTGGACCCGTAGCAAGGAACTTTGAAGTTCTGACGAGAGGCCATCAGATCCATGTCTGGAATGCCCCACAGTTGAGTGATTTGGGCAAAGATTTCCGGATGGAGTTCCCACTCCCCCGGATGCAATGTCTGACGACTCAGAAAATCCGCTTCCCAATTTTCCACTCCTGGGATGTGGATTGCAGACAGGTGGCAGGAGTGAGACTCCGCCCATTGAATGATTTTGGTCACTTCTTCCATCGCCAGGGAACTCCTTGTTCCCCCCTGATGGTTGATGTACGCAACAGTTGTCATGTTGTCTGATTGAAACCGTATGAACTTGGCCCTCGCTAGCTGCGGCCAAGCCTTGAGAGCATTGAATATCGCTCTCAGTTCCAGAATATTTATCGGTAGAAGAGATTCTTCCCGAGACCAAAGACCCTGAGCTTTCAGGGATCCCCAGACCGCGCCCCAGCCCATCAGACTGGCGTCGGTCGTGACAATGACCCACTCTGGTCTGCGGAAGGTCATCCCTTGTGACAGGTTGTCCAGGGACAGCCACCAACGGAGTGAGTCTCTGGTCCTCTGATTTACTTGTATCCTCGGAGACAAGTCTGTATAGTCCCCATTCCACTGACTGAGCATGCACAGTTGTAATGTTCTTAGATGAATGCGCGCAAAAGGAACTATGTCCATTGCCGCTACCATCAAACCTATCACTTCCATGCACTGCGCTATGGAAGGAAGAGGAACGGAATGAAGTATCCGACAAGAGTCTAGAAGTCTTGTTTTTCTGGCCTCTGTCAGAAAAATCCTCATTTCTAAGGAGTCTATTATTGTTCCCAAGAAGGGAACCCTTGTTGACGGAGATAGAGAACTCTTTTCCACGTTCACTTTCCATCCGTGAGATCTGAGAAAGGCCAGGACGATGTCCGTGTGAGCCTTTGCTTGAGGAAGGGACGACGCTTGAATCAGAATGTCGTCCAAGTAAGGTACTACAGCAATGCCCCGTGGTCTTAGCACAGCTAGAAGGGACCCTAGTACCTTTGTGAAAATCCTTGGAGCAGTGGCTAATCCGAAAGGAAGCGCCACGAACTGGTAATGCTTGTCCAGGAATGCGAACCTTAGGAACCGATGATGTTCCTTGTGGATAGGAATATGTAGATACGCATCCTTTAAATCCACCGTGGTCATGAATTGACCTTCCTGGATGGAAGGAAGAATTGTTCGAATGGTTTCCATCTTGAACGATGGAACCTTGAGAAACTTGTTTAAGATCTTGAGATCTAAGATTGGTCTGAACGTTCCCTCTTTTTTGGGAACTATGAACAGATTGGAGTAGAACCCCATCCCTTGTTCTCCTAATGGAACAGGATGAATCACTCCCATTGTTAACAGGTCTTCTACACAATGTAAGAATGCCTGTCTTTTTATGTGGTCTGAAGACAACTGAGACCTGTGGAACCTCCCCCTTGGGGGAAGCCCCTTGAATTCCAGAAGAGAACCTTGGGAGACTATTTCTAGTGTCCAAGGATCCAGAACATCTCTTGCCCAAGCCTGAGCGAAGAGAGAGAGTCTGCCCCCCACCAGATCCGGTCCCGGATCGGGGGCCAACATTTCATGCTGTCTTGGTAGCAGTGGCAGGTTTCTTGGCCTGCTTTCCCTTGTTCCAGCCTTGCATTGGTCTCCAAGCTTGCTTGGCTTGAGAAGTATTACCCTCTTGCTTAGAGGACGTAGCACTTTGGGCTGGTCCGTTTCTACGAAAGGGACGAAAATTAGGTTTATTTTTGGCCTTGAAAGGCCGATCCTGAGGAAGGGCATGGCCCTTACCCCCAGTGATATCAGAGATAATCTCTTTCAAGTCAGGGCCAAACAGCGTTTTCCCCTTGAAAGGAATGTTAAGTAGCTTGTTCTTGGAAGACGCATCAGCTGACCAAGATTTCAACCAAAGCGCTCTGCGCGCCACAATAGCAAACCCAGAATTCTTAGCCGCTAACCTAGCCAATTGCAAAGTGGCGTCTAGGGTGAAAGAATTAGCCAATTTGAGAGCATTGATTCTGTCCATAATCTCCTCATAAGGAGGAGAATCACTATCGACCGCCTTTACCAGCTCATCGAACCAGAAACATGCGGCTGTAGCGACAGGGACAATGCATGAAATTGGTTGTAGAAGGTAACCCTGCTGAACAAACATCTTTTTAAGTAAACCTTCTAATTTTTTATCCATAGGATCTTTGAAAGCACAACTATCTTCTATGGGTATAGTGGTGCGTTTGTTTAAAGTGGAAACCGCTCCCTCGACCTTGGGGACTGTCTGCCATAAGTCCTTTCTGGGGTCGACCATAGGAAACAAGTTTTTAAATATGGGGGGAGGGACGAAAGGAATACCGGGCCTTTCCCATTCTTTATTTACAATGTCCGCCACCCGCTTGGGTATAGGAAAAGCTTCTGGGAGCCCCGGGACCTCTAGGAACTTGTCCATTTTACATAGCTTCTCTGGGATGACCAAATTGTCACAATCATCCAGAGTGGATAATACCTCCTTAAGCAGAGCGCGGAGATGTTCCAACTTAAATTTAAACGTAATCACATCAGGTTCAGCTTGTTGAGAAATGTTCCCTGAATCTGTAATTTCTCCCTCAGACAAAACCTCCCTGGCCCCCTCAGACTGGTTTAGGGGCCCTTCAGAACCATTATTATCAGCGTCGTCATGCTCTTCAGTATCTAAAACAGAGCAGTCGCGCTTACGCTGATAAGTGTGCATTTTGGCTAAAATGTTTTTGACAGAATTATCCATTACAGCCGTTAATTGTTGCATAGTAAGGAGTATTGGCGCGCTAGATGTACTAGGGGCCTCCTGAGTGGGCAAGACTCGTGTAGACGAAGGAGGGAATGATGCAGTACCATGCTTACTCCCCTCACTTGAGGAATCATTTTGGGCATCATTGTCATTGTCACATAAATCACATTTATTTAAATGAGAAGGAACTCTGGCTTCCCCACATTCAGAACACAGTCTATCTGGTAGTTCAGACATGTTAAACAGGCATAAACTTGATAACAAAGTACAAAAAACGTTTTAAAATAAAACCGTTACTGTCACTTTAAATTTTAAACTGAACACACTTTATTACTGCAATTGCGAAAAAATATGAAGGAATTGTTCAAAATTCACCAAAATTTCACCACAGTGTCTTAAAGCCTTAAAAGTATTGCACACCAAATTTGGAAGCTTTAACCCTTAAAATAACGGAACCGGAGCCGTTTTTAACTTTAACCCCTTTACAGTCCCTGGTATCTGCTTTGCTGAGACCCAACCAAGCCCAAAGGGGAATACGATACCAAATGACGCCTTCAGAAAGTCTTTTCTATGTATCAGAGCTCCTCACACATGCGACTGCATGTCATGCCTCTCAAAAACAAGTGCGCAACACCGGCGCGAAAATGAGGCTCTGCCTATGATTTGGGAAAGCCCCTAAAGAATAAGGTGTCTAAAATAGTGCCTGCCGATATAATCTTATCAAAATACCCAGATTAAATGATTCCTCAAGGCTAAATATGTGTTAATAATGAATCGATTTAGCCCAGAAAAAGTCTACAGTCTTAATAAGCCCTTGTGAAGCCCTTATTTACTATCTTAATAAACATGGCTTACCGGATCCCATAGGGAAAATGACAGCTTCCAGCATTACATCGTCTTGTTAGAATGTGTCATACCTCAAGCAGCAAGAGACTGCTCACTGTTCCCCCAACTGAAGTTAATTCCTCTCAACAGTCCTGTGTGGAACAGCCATGGATTTTAGTAACGGTTGCTAAAATCATTTTCCTCATACAAACAGAAATCTTCATCTCTTTTCTGTTTCTGAGTAAATAGTACATACCAGCACTATTTTAAAATAACAAACTCTTGATTGAATAATAAAAACTACAGTTAAACACTAAAAAACTCTAAGCCATCTCCGTGGAGATGTTGCCTGTACAACGGCAAAGAGAATGACTGGGGTAGGCGGAGCCTAGGAGGGATCATGTGACCAGCTTTGCTGGGCTCTTTGCCATTTCCTGTTGGGGAAGAGAATATCCCACAAGTAAGGATGACGCCGTGGACCGGACACACCTATGTTGGAGAAATAGAACTTTCCAAGATAACAACTTTATATCAATGGAATGAAGGGGTTCAAACGGAACACCCTGTAAAACGTTAAGAACAAGGTTTAAACTCCATGGTGGAGCCACAGCTTTAAACACAGGTTTAATCCTGGCCAAAGCCCGACAAAAAGCCTGAACGTCTGGAACTTCTGACAGACGCTTGTGTAACAGAATGGACAGAGCTGAGATCTGTCCCTTTAAGGAACTAGCGGATAACCCCTTTTCTAAACCTTCTTGTAGAAAAGACAATATCCTAGGAATCCTAACCTTACTCCAAGAGTAACCTTTGGATTCGCACCAATATAGGTATTTACGCCATATTTTATGGTAAATCTTTCTGGTGACAGGCTTCCTAGCCTGTATTAAGGTATCAATAACTGACTCAGAAAAACCACGCTTTGATAAGATCAAGCGTTCAATTTCCAAGCAGTCAGCTTCAGAGAAGTTAGATTTTGATGTTTGAAAGGACCCTGAATCAGAAGGTCCTGTTTCAGAGGCAACGACCAAGGTGGACAGAATGACATGTCCACCAGATCTGTATACCAAGTCCTGCGTGGCCATGCAGGCGCTATTAGAATCACTGATGCTTTCTCCTGTTTGATTCTGGCAATCAATCGAGGAAGCATCGGGAAAGGTGGAAACACATAAGCCATCCTGAAGGTCCATGGTGCTGTCAAGGCATCTATCAGGACTGCTCCCGGATCCCTGGATCTGGACCCGTAGCGCGGAAGCTTGGCGTTCTGTCGAGACGCCATGAGATCTATCTCTGGTTTGCCCCAACGTGGAAGTATTTGGGCAAAGACCTCTGGATGAAGTTCCCACTCCCCCGGATGAAAAGTCTGACGACTTAAGAAATCCGCCTCCCAGTTCTCCACTCCCGGGATGTGGATTGCAGACAGGTGGCAAGAGTGAGACCCTGCCCAGCGAATTATCTTCAATACTTCCATCATTGCTAGGGAGCTTCTTGTCCCTCCCTGATGGTTGATATAAGCTACAGTCGTGATGTTGTCCGACTGGAACCTGATGAACCCCCGAGTTGCTAACTGGGGCCAAGCCAGAAGAGCATTGAGGACTGCTCTCAATTCCAGAATGTTTATTGGAAGAAGACTCTCCTCCTGATTCCATAGTCCCTGAGCCTTCAGAGAATTCCAGACAGCGCCCCAACCTAGTAGGCTGGCGTCTGTTGTTACAATTGACCAGTCTGGCCTGCTGAATGGCATTCCCCTGGACAGATGTGGCCGATAAAGCCACCATAGAAGAGAATTTCTGGTCTCTTGAATGGATTGAAGGACACGGCATGCATTTTGAAGTTTTGTTAACCTGTCCTCTGTCAGGTAAATCTTCATTTCTACAGAATCTATCAGAGTCCCCAGGAAGGGAACTCTTGTGAGTGGAAAGAGAGAACTTTTCTCTTCGTTCACTTTCCATCCATGCGACCTTAGAAATGCCAGTACTATCTCTGTATGAGATTTGGCAGTTTGAAAGCTTGAAGCTTGTATCAGTATGTCGTCTAAGTACGGAGCTACTGAAATTCCTCACGGTCTTAGTACCGCCAGAAGAGTGCCCAGAACCTTTGTGAAGATTCTTGGAGCCGTAGCCAGTCCGAATGGAAGAGCTACAAACTGGTAATGCCTGTCTAAAAAGGCAAACCTTAGATACCGGTAATGACTTCTGTGAATCGGTATGTGAAGGTAAGCATCCTTTAAATCCACTGTGGTCAAGTACTGACCCTCTTGGATCATGGGCAAAATTGTTCGAATAGTTTCCATCTTGAACGATGGAACTCTTAGGAATTTGTTTAGGATCTTTAAATCCAAGATTGGCCTGAAGGTTCCCTCTTTTTGGGAACTACAAACAGATTTGAGTAAAACCCTTGTCCTTGTTCCAACCGCGGAACTGGATGGATCACTCCCATTAATAAAAGATCTTGTACGCAGCGTAGAAACGCTTCCTTCTTTGTTAGGTTTGTTGACAACCTTGACAGATGAAATCTCCCTCTTGGGGGAGAGGATTTGAAGTCCAGAAGGTATCCCTGAGATATGATCTCTAACGCCCAGGGATCCTGAACATCTCTTTCCCAAGCCTGGGCGAAGAGGGAAAGTCTGCCCCCCACTAGATCCGGTCCCGGATCGGGGGCCCTCAATTCATGCTGTCTTAGGGGCAGCAGCAGGTTTTCTGGCCTGTTTGCCCCTGTTCCAGGACTGGTTAGGTTTCCAGCCTTGTCTGTAGCGAGCAACAGCTCCTTCCTGTTTTGGTGCAGAGGAAGTTGATGCTGCTCCTGCTTTGAAATTACGAAAGGAACGAAAATTGGACTGTCTAGCCTTGGCTTTGGCCTTGTCCTGAGGCAGGGCATGACCTTTACCTCCTGTAATGTCATCAATAATCTCTTTCAAGCCGGGCCCGAATAAGGTCTGCCCTTTGAAAGGAATATTAAGCAATTTAGATTTAGACGTAACATCAGCTGACCAGGATTTTAGCCACAGAGCTCTGCGTGCCTGAATGGCGAATCCTGAATTTTTAGCCGCAAGTTTAGTTAAATGTACTACGGCATCTGAAATAAATGAATTAGCTAACTTAAGGAATTTAAGTTTGTGTGTGATGTCATCTAGTGTGGATGATTGAAGTGTCTCTTCCAGAGACTCAAACCAAAATGCTGCTGCAGCCGTGACAGGCGCAATACATGCAAGAGGTTGCAATATAAACCCTTGTTGAACAAACATTTTCTTAAGGTAACCCTCTAATTTTTTATCCATTGGATCTGAAAAAGCACAGCTATCCTCCACTGGGATAGTGGTACGCTTAGCTAAAGTAGAAACTGCTCCCTCCACCTTAGGGACCATTTGCCATAAGTCCCGTGTGGAGGCGTCTATTGGAAACATTTTTCTGAATATAGGAGGGGGTGAGAAAGGCACACCGGGTCTATCCCACTCCTTAGTAACAATGTCAGTAAGTCTCTTAGGTATAGGAAAAACGTCAGTACTCGTCGGTACCGCAAAATATTTATCCAACCTACACATTTTTTCTGGGATTGCAACTGTGTTACAATCATTCAGAGCCGCTAATACCTCCCCTAGTAACACACGGAGGTTCTCAAGCTTAAATTTAAAATTTGAAATGTCTGAGTCCAGTTTATTTGGATCAGAACCGTCACCCACAGAATGAAGCTCTCCGTCTTCACGTTCTGCAAACTGTGACGCAGTATCAGACATGGCCCTTGCATTATCAGCGCACTCTGTTCTCATCCCAGAGTGATCACGTTTACCTCTTAGTTCTGGTAGTTTAGCCAAAACTTCAGTCATAACAGTAGCCATATCTTGTAATGTGATTTGTAATGGCCACCCAGATGCACTCGGCGCTACAATATCACGCACCTCCTGAGCGGGAGATGCAGGTACTGACACGTGAGGCGAGTTAGTCGGCATAACTCTCCCCTCGTTGTTTGGTGAAATATGTTCAATTTGTACAGATTGACTATTTTTTAAAGTAGCATCAATACATTTAGTACATAAATTTCTATTGGGCTCCACTTTGGCATTAACACATATAGCACAGAGACATTCCTCTGAATCAGACATGTTTAACACACTAGCAAATAAACAGCAACTTGGAAATACTTTTCAAAGTAATTTACAAATAATATGAAAACGAACTGTGCCTTTAAGAAGCACAGAAAATATTATAACAGATAAAATAATTAAGTTATAGCATCAATCTTTGTCAGAATATACAGTTTTAGCAAAGGATTGTTCCCCTCAGCAAATGATAACTAACCCAGGCAGCAGAAAAAAATACACAAATAAACGTTTTTTATATCACAGTCAATACAATCAGCACAGCTCTGCTGTGAATGATTACTTCCCTCAAAAAAGACTCTTGAGATCCCTGAACTCTGTAGAGATGAACCGGATCATGCAGGAAGAAAATGAACCTCTGACTGAGTTTTTCTGATGCATAGTGAAAGCACCAAAATGGCCCCTCCCCCACACACATAACAGTGAGAGGGATCAGTGAACTGCTCTAATTTAAATCAAAACTATTGCCAAGTGGAAAAAAAGTGCCCAAAACATTTTTTCACCCAGTACCTCAGAGAAAAAAACGTTTTTACATGCCAGCAAAAAAACGTTTTACCTCAATAATTAATTGTCATTTAAAACCTATTGCAAGTCCCTGCAAAATAGGTTAAGTCTATGTATACAGTTTAAAAGCCAGAGAAGTACCATTTCCCAGAAAACTGAAGTGTAAAATATACATACATGACAGCCTGATATCAGCTACATCTACTGCATTCAAGGCTGAGTTTACATTATAACGGTATGGCAGGATTTTCTCATCAATTCCATGTCAGAAAATAATAAACTGCTACATACCTCTTTGCAGATTAATCTGCCTGCTGTCCCCTGATCTGAAGTTTACCTCTCCTCAGATGGCCGAGAAACAGCAATATGATCTTAACTACTCCGGCTAAAATCATAGAAAAACTCAGGTAGATTCTTCTTCAAATTCTACCAGAGAAGGAATAACACACTCCGGTGCTATTATAAAATAACAAACTTTTGATTGAAGATATAAAAAGTAAATATATCACCATAGTCCTCTCACACATCCTATCTAGTCGTTGGGTGCAAGAGAATGACTGGAGGTGACGTAGAGGGGAGGAGCTATATAGCAACTCTGCTGGGTGAATCCTCTTGCACTTCCTGTAGGGGAGCAGTTAATATCCCACAAGTAATGATGACCCGTGGACTGATCACACTTAACAGAAGAAAAGAACTCTCTTCGAGGTCAAAGAACCTTTCGGAACGATTTATAGCAGGATCCGCTTCCAGACCCAACAAACAGGAACAGGACCAAGAGGACTGTACAAACCCCTTGATGCCCCACCCAAAAAGAAGCAACGAGAACCAGCCTGATGTCATAAACGAAAAGGCCTCCTCTCTTAGCCCCGTCAAGGGCAGAGTCTTAAATGAAAAAATTAACTCTCATGGAGTTCCTCACCATGGCAATACCTATTCACCGTGAATACATCGAACTGAAGGAGGAACCAAAGCATAATAAACCTCTCGTCTGAGAGAACACTCACCACCCAATTAGGTCAACCAGATATCCCAGCACCACGTGGATGGTATAGACCTTTAAGGAACAGAAACCAGCGCCCGACCAGGACCAGCCTACTACAGATGGCACTCTGGAACTGAACCAGGTCACAATAAAATTTAAACCCTAGAAGGGATCAACAAGAACTTAGAATTAAGTAAATAACATCTTAACATACAACTTCTGCAGAAGTGTCCAAGCGACCACAAAATCGCTAGTATCGAATTCCAGAAAAGAAAATGTTTCTCAACAGAGAAAATATAACAAACATGAGCTTCCAAAAAACAAAACAAATACATCCTAACCGGATCAACGAAAAAGAGGGAAGCACTCACAGGTGAACACCCAAGAAAAATGGTTACACTGACAGGGCCAGCCAATCAGAAAACCCATTCTCCCGAAGCTCAAAACTGGAATAAGATACCTCAAAAAAATAAATAGGAGACAATAAGGAGATTAACTTCATCCCCCTTCGACTAACCTAGCTTGCCGTATGTAACGGAAGACCGAGGACCCTCAACCCATCTGGGCTGGGATCCTTCAGCACCACCAAAACATGCCGCAGCAGGACACAAAGGCGCGCCAGTCTATAACTAAAAGCAAGACTTACTTCCGCCGGGGAAACTGATTGCCCCCGACCCCAAAGATTGAACCCCTGAAACCTCAGAGGAAACCGTTTCCCCAGAAGGCTGATCCGATCCAGACGATCCCTCGCCTGACGAGCCCTGGTTGACGGAACACGGACTGTATCTTATCAGCATCTCCCTTCCTGGAAGCTGTAAATGCACCAATACCATAGATATGGCCATGCGGAACCATGCCGTGACCTCTGCAATAGGGACACCTGCTTGCGTAGCCAAAGAAGGATCTAGGGCACTCACCTCACGGGATATGGATAGAAAAATAAAAAACAGCACCTTACACCTCCAATGGCTGGGGCACTCACCACCTCCTATGACCCAGACAACTAGAGAAACAGACTCTCCCTGTCGCTACACGGTCCGGAATATGGAAATGGACTCGAAAAGTGACCACGCTTGGTCACAAGGTGCACCGTGCAGGCTCAAGAAAAGTGTGCCAAGCTACAAAGCCTGCGCAACCTGACAGAAAAAAGGCTGTTATGTTCCATTATAACCGCAAGATCAAATATAACTACACATTAGCAGACAGAATCACATAAACATGATTAAAATCCCCCCTGTTCAATAACCCCCCCCCCTCAGGAGATATTAACCCTCGATTCCATAAGATAAAGGAGTCACACAGAGACCCTGACTTCTTAGTTTATTTACAGTTCACACATCAAAGTAAAATGAAACGCTCTTACCAGAATCTACGCCGTGGAACAGGAACACAGCCCTTCAAGTGTGACAGATAGTAGTCTCGCTTCTGACATGGACTTGAGCGAATAAAGCAGGCAGCGAAACTCGTCAACGCTTATTGCTAAGGAGCTGTTAATATGAGTCGGGATGGTTTTGCAGAAAGACTCTCCCTGCATCTCCGGACAGTAACTTTCATCGGTACGCTCACTGAGAGGCTGACAGGACACTTCTCTGCCAACCTCCTGTGACGAAAGGCAAAGAATGACTGGGGGATGAGAGAAGTCGGGGAGGTATTTAAGCCTTTGGCTGGGGTGTCTTTGCCTCCTCCTGGTGGCCAGGTTCTGAATTCCCAAAAGTAATGTATGCAGCTGTGGACTCTCCCCGTTTAAGAAGAAAAAGACAAAATAAAAGAATCACTTTAATTTAAAGGAACATGGTACTGCAACATTTTCTCCCCTTTAAAAAGGACATAAAACCCAATTTTTATTTCATGAATAAGAAAGCACACACAATGACCAATTTTCATCTTTCTCTTGGCATCCTTTGTTGAAGGTGCAACAATGTACAACTGGGGCTAGTTGAACACATTGGCAAGTCAACGGCAAGAGGCATATATGCACAGCTAGATCTCGGCTCCTGAGCTTACCTAGGTATGCTTTTAAACAACAGAAACCAAGAAAATTGGATAATAGAATTACATAGAAAAGAAAATGTATGCTTACCTGATAAATTTATTTCTTTTTTGACCCGATGAGTCCACGGATCATCTTAATTACTAATGGGATATTCACCTCCTGGTCAGCAGGAGGAGGCAAAGAGCACCATAGCAGAGCTGTTAAATAGCTCCTCCCTTCCCTCCCACTCCAAGTATCCAAGTAAGGGCCAGCACTCCTGCAAATAGTGCATGTGAAGACAGGGGTGAAACTGCCTAACCCCACCAGTGATTCGGTAAACATGAAATGTCCACAGCACTGTATATATTAAATGTTTCCTTTATTCAGACATATATAAAACAGCAACGTTTCGTGACTGTGTGTGTGTCACTTAATCATGCTATACTTAGCTTAACACAGGTTTCTACTTTTAAACTTTCATTTTTCGCGCCAGTCAGTCTGTGATTGTACTCTGGCACCATCTTGTGGTTCTCTTGTGTAATTACTGGTTAACCTGTGAAGCAAGTCATTTATAAACAGTAATATAGCAACAATGACATAAAGTGCAAGATGTAGCAAATAATTTCACCATGTATACACAATATAACTACTTACTTAAAACAGTTTATATTATAGATACATTATTATAACTGTTCTTAAAGTTCTGAATAGAGATTTTGACCTAAGAACAGTTATAATAATGTATCTATAATATAAACTGTTTTAAGTAAGTAGTTATATTGTGTATACATGGTGAAATTATTTGCTACATCTTGCACTTTATGTCATTGTTGCTATAGCAGAATTTATGCTTACCTGATAAATTACTTTCTCCAACGGTGTGTCCGGTCCACGGCGTCATCCATTACTTGTGGGAATATTCTCTACCCCAACAGGAAATGGCAAAAAGCACAGCAAAAGCTGTCCATATAGCCCCTCCTCAGGCTCCGCCCCCCAGTCATTCGACCGACAGTTAGGAGAAAAAAAGGAGAAACTATAGGGTGCCGTGGTGACTGAAGTGTATAGAGAAAGAAATTTTTCAAACCCGATTAAAAAACCAGGGCAGGCCATGGACCGGACACACCGTTGGAGAAAGTAATTTATCAGGTAAGCATAAATTCTGTTTTCTCCAACATTGGTGTGTCCGGTCCACGGCGTTATCCATTACTTGTGGGAACCAATACCAAAGCTATAAGACACGGATGAAGGGAGGGCGCAAATCAGGTTACCTAAACGGAAGGCACCACGGCTTGCAAAACCTTTCTCCCAAAAATAGCCTCTGAAGAAGCATAAGTATCAAATTTGTAGAATTTGGCAAAAGTGTGCAGAGAAGACCAAGTCGCTGCCTTACATATCTGATCAACAGAAGCCTCGTTCTTGAAGGCCCATGTGGAAGCCACAGCCCTAGTAGAGTGAGCTGTGATTCGATCAGGAGGCTGCCGTCCGGCAGTCTCATAAGCCAATCGGATAATGCTTTTCAGCCAGAAAGAAAGAGAGGTAGCAGTAGCTTTTTGTCCTCTCCTCTTACCAGAGTAAAAGACAAACAAAGATGAGGTTTGTCTAAAATCCTTTGTTGCTTCTAAATAGAATTTTAAAGCACGAACTACATCTAAATTGTGTAACAAACGTTCCTTCTTTGAAACTGGATTCGGACACAGAGAAGGAACAACTATTTCCTGGTTAATATTCTTGTTGGAAACAACTTTTGGAAGAAAACCAGGCTTAGTACGCAAAACGACCTTATCTGAATGGAACACCAGATAGGGTGGATCACACTGCAAAGCAGATAATTCAGAAACTCTTCTAGCAGAAGAAATAGCAACCAAAAACAGAACTTTCCAAGATAGTAACTTGATATCTATGGAATGTAAAGGTTCAAACGGAACCCCTTGAAGAACTGAAAGAACTAAATTTAGACTCCAAGGAGGAGTCATGGATCTGTAAACAGGCTTGATTCTGACCAAAGCCTGTACAAAAGCTTGTACATCTGGCACAGCTGCCAGGCGTTTGTGTAACAAAACAGATAAAGCAGAAATCTGTCCTTTTAGAGAACTCGCTGACAACCCTTTATCCAAACCCTCTTGGAGAAAGGAAAGAATCTTAGGAATTTTAATTTTACTCCAGGAGAATCCCTTGGATTCACACCAACAGATATATTTTTTCCATATTTTATGGTAAATCTTTCTAGTCACAGGTTTTCTGGCTTGGACCAGAGTATCTATCACTGAATTTGAAAATCCACGCTTGGATAAAATCAAGCGTTCAATTTCCAAGCAGTCAGCTGCAGAGAAACTAGATTTGGATGTTTGAATGGACCTTGTACTAGAAGATCCTGTCTCAAAGGTAGCTTCCATGGTGGAGCCGATGACATATTCACCAGGTCTGCATACCACGCAGGAGCTATCAGAATCACAGAGGCCTTCTCCTGTTTGATTCTGGCTACGAGCCTGGGAAGGAGAGGAAACGGTGGAAACACATAAGCTAGGTTGAACGACCAAGGCGCCACTAATGCATCCACTAGAGTCGCCTTGGGATCCCTGGATCTGGACCCGTAACAAGGAACCTTGAAGTTCTGACGGGACACCATCAGATCCATGTCTGGAATGCCCCATAATTGAGTTAACTGGGCAAAGACCTCCGGGTGGAGTTCCCACTCCCCGGATGGAAAGTCTGGCGACTCAAGTAATCCGCCTCCCAGTTGTCTACTCCTGGGATGTGAATTGCAGATAGGTGGCAGGAGTGATCCTCCGCCCATTTGATGATCTTGGATACCTCTCTCATCGCCAAGGAACTCTTTGTTCCTCACTGATGGTTGATGTAAGCTACAGTCGTCATGTTGTCCGACTGGAATCTTATGAATCCGGCCTTCGCTAGTTGAGGCCAAGCCCGGAGCGCATTGAATAACGCTCTCAGTTCCAGGATGTTTATCGGGAGAAGGGACTCTTCCCGAGACCATAGACCCTGAGCTTTCAGGGAGTCTCAGACCGCGCCCCAGCCTAATAGACTGGCGTCGGTCGTGACAATGACCCACTCTGGTCTGCGGAAACTCATTCCCTGAGACAGGTGATCCTGAGTCAACCACCAACGGAGTGAGTCTCTGGTTACCTGGTCTACTTGAATCTGGGGAGACAAGTCTTCATAGTCCCCATTCCACTGACTGAGCATGCACAGTTGTAATGGTCTTAGATGAATTCGAGCAAAAGGAACTATGTCCATTGCTGCAACCATCAATCCTACTACTTCCATGCACTGAGCTATGGAAGGCTGCAGAATAGAGTGAAGAACTTGACAAGCGTTTAGAAGCTTTGACTTTCTGACCTCTGTCAGGAAGATCTTCATTTCTAAAGAATCTATTATTGTTCCCAAAAAGGGAACTCTTGTTGACGGAGACAGGGAACTCTTTTCTACGTTCACCTTCCACCCGTGAGATCTGAGAAAGGCTAGAACAATGTCTGTATGAGCCTTTGCCTTGGAAAAAGACGACGCTTGAATTAGAATGTCGTCTAGATAAGGTGCCACTGCAATGCCCCTCGGTCTTAGAACCGCTAGAAGGGACCCTAGCACCTTTGTGAAAATTCTGGGAGCAGTGGCTAAGCCGAATGGAAGAGCCACAAATTGGTAATGTTTGTCCAGAAAGGCGAACCTTAGGAACTGATGATGATCTTTGTGGATAGGAATATGTAGGTATGCATCCTTTAAATCCACGGTAGTCATATATTGACCCTCCTGGATTGTAGGTTAAATAGTTCGAATGGTTTCCATTTTGAACGATGGAACCCTGAGGAATTTGTTTAGAATTTTTAAATCCAGAATTGGTCTGAAAGTTCCCTCTTTTTTGGGAACTACAAACAGGTTTGAGTAAAACCCCTGACCTTGTTCCGCTGTTGGAACTGGGTGTATCACTCCCATCTTTAACAGGTCTCCTACGCAATGTAAGAATGCCTGTCTCTTTATCTGGTCTGAAGATAAGCGAGACATGTGGAACCTTCCCCTTGGAGGAAGTTCCTTGAATTCTAGAAGATAACCCTGAGAGACTATTTCTAGTGCCCAGGGATCCGGAACATCTCTTGCCCAAGCCTGAGCAAAGAGAGAGAGTCTGCCCCCTACTAGATCCGGTCCCGGATCGGGGGCTACCCCTTCATGCTGTCAAGGTAGCAGCAGCAGGCTTCTTGGCCTGTTAACCCTTGTTCCAGCCTTGCATTGGTTTCCAAGCTGGCTTGGCCTGGGAAGCGTTACCCTCTTGTCTAGAGGCTGCAGAGTTAGGAGACGGTCCGTTCCTGAAGTTACGAAAGGAACGAAAATTGGACTTATTCTTAGCCTTAAAAGGCCTATCCTGTGGGAGGGCATGTCCCTTCCCCCCAGTGATGTCTGAAATAATTTCCTTCAATTCTGGCCCAAAAAGGGTCTTACCTTTGAAAGGAATATTAAGCAATTTTGTCTTGGAAGATACGTCCGCCGACCAAGACTTTAGCCAGAGCGCTCTGCACTCCACAATTTCAAACCCTGAATTTTTCGCCGCTAATCTCGCTAATTGCAAAGCGGCATCTAAAATAAAGGAATTAGCTAACTTAAGTGCGTGAATTCTGTCCATGACTTCCTCATATGGAGTCTCCTTATTGAGCGACTTTTCTAGTTCATCGAACCAGAAACACGCCGCCGTAGTGACAGGAATAATGCACGAAATTGGTTGGAGGAGGTAACCTTGCTGAACAAAAATCTTTTTAAGCAAACCCTCCAATTTTTTATCCATAGGATCTTTGAAAGCACAATTGTCCTCAATGGGAATAGTCGTGCGTTTGGCTAGCGTAGAAACTGCCCCCTCAACCTTAGGGACTGTTTGCCATGTGTCCTTCCTTGGGTCGACCATGGGGAACAATTTCTTAAATATAGGAGGTGGGACAAAAGGTATTTGTCCATCTTGCACAATTTTTCTGGAATGACCAAAGAGTCACAATCATCCAGTGTAGTTAGCACCTCCTTAAGTAATGCGCGGAGATGCTCTAACTTAAATTTAAACGTCACAACATCAGGTTCTGCCTGTTGAGAAATTCTTCCTGAATCAGAAAGTTCTCCCTCCGACAAACCCTCCCTCACTGCCACTTCTGACTGGTGTGAGGGTATGACAGATAAATTATCGTCGGCGCCTTCTTGCTCCACTGTATTTAAAACTGAGCAATCACGCTTTCTTTGAAATGCTGGCATTTTGGATAAAATATTAGCTATGGAATTATCCATTAATGCCGTTAATTGTTGCATAGTAACAAGCATTGGCGCGCTAGATGTACTAGGGGTCGCCTGCGCGGGCATAACTGGTATTGACACAGAAGGAGAGGATGAAGAACTATCCCCACTACCTTCAATTGATGAATCATCTTGGGCAACCTTATTAAATGTGACAGTACTGTCCTTACTTTGTCTGGACGCCATGGCACAATTATCACATACATTTGAAGGGGGGACCACCTTGGCCTCCAAACATACAGAACATGTTCTATCTGAAGGTACAGACATGTTAGACAGGCTTAAACAGGCTAATAATGCAAAAAAAACGTTTTTCAACAAAACCGTTACTGTCTCTTTAAATGTTAAACAGAGCACACTTTATTTCTGAATATGTGAAAAACTATGAAGGAAATATCCAATCTTTACCAAATTTTCACCACAGTGTCTTAATGCTTTTAAAGTATTGCACCCCAATTTTCAAGCTTTTAACCCCTTAAATGAGGAAACCGTTTAATCAATTAACAGCTTTAACCCCACTACAGTCCCAGCCACATGCACTGCATCCAAAAGAAACTGCGCAATTATGGCGCGAAAATGAGGCTCTGCCTACTATAGTGAAAGGCCCTTCCTGACTGGGAAGGTGTCTAAATGATTGCGTGGCGTCTAAAAACGTTCCCCACACTAAAAGTTTAGAAATATCACTTCAAACTTCATTAAAAAACCTAAATAAAGCAATCGATTTAGCCCACAAGAGTGTCAACCAGTGTATAGCCCATAATAAGCCTGCATTCTGTTAAGAGTCTAAGAAAATGGCTTACCGATCCCCAAGAGGGAAAATGACAGTCTTCTAGCATTACACAGTCTTGTTAGAAAATGGACTAGTCATACCTTGAGCAGAAAAGTCTGCAAACTGTTCCCCCCCAACTGAAGTTCTCTGGGCTCAACAGTCCTGCGTGGGAACAGCAATTGATTTTAGTTACTGCTGCTAAAATCATACTCCTCTTTTAAACAGAACTCTTCATCCCTTTCTGTTTTAGAGTAAATAGTACAAACCGGCACTATTTTAAAATAAACTCTTGATAGAAGAATAAAAAACTACAACTAAACACCACATACTCTTCACCATCTCTGTGGAGATGCTACTTGTTCAGAGCGGCAAAGAGAATGACTGGGGGGCGGAGCCTGAGGAGGGGCTATATGGACAGCTTTTGCTGTGCTCTTTGCCATTTCCTGTTGGGGAAGAGAATATTCCCACAAGTAATGGATGACGCTGTGGACCGGACACACCAATGTTGGAGAAATGACTGTTTTTAAATGACTTGCTTCACAGGTTAACCAGTAATTACACAAGAGAACCACAAGATGGTGCCAGAGTACAATCACAGACTGACTGGCGCAAAAAATGAAAGCTTAAAAATAGAAACCTGTGTTAAGCCAAGTATAGCATGATTAAGTGACACACACACAGTCACGAAACGTTGCAGTTTTATATATGTCTGAATAAAGGAAACATTTAATATATACAGTGCTGTGGACATTTCATGTTTACCGAATCACTGGTGGGGTTAGGCAGTTTCACCCCTGTCTTCACGTGCACTATTTGCAGGAGTGCTGGCCCTTACTTGGATACAGGACTGCCGGGATACATTGCACACTGCAAGCCAAAATGCAGTTGGATACAGACAAAGACACAAATGACAGATGGTAGCAAGATGTTTGCATATTCTGAGATTGATGCTGCAAGAATTACGGCTTTAACAAAAGGGTCAAGAGATTTCCTTAGAACCTCAGCAGCAACTAATGTGGGCAAGGAGTATGAGAACCTGAGAATAAAACAGATGAGATGGGACCTCCACGCTACAACGCTCGCTGAGTACTACCGGGTAAAACGAATCCCGAGGGGACTCAGGATGAATACCTGCCCTACTCTACTGAAAAATAGTAAAGATTATTGCGATAAGTTCGAAACAATAATAAACAAATGCTCCTATGACTTGATGGTCTGGACTGTCAAATCTCTCCTAAAGGAAATGGAAATTCAAGCGGATGCAATAGACAAGCATAAAGAGACATTACTAACCTCACTGTCACCAGAGGAATTTGAGAAGCTGGAGAAATCCATCGATGAGAAGGTAGAGACAGAACAAAAGGCCATCAAAGAGACTAAAAGAACAAAATTCCAGAGGGACGAGGATGACTATCGACAGGGTAGAGTCTATAAGTGGCGTTATGGTAGCCAGGGCAACCGCTCGACACAGAGAACAGGCTGGAGATGGAAATCCAATCAGCAGAGAGGGAAGCAACAACGTAGCGGAAGCAGTACAAGCACTTCCGGTAACTCCGGTGCGTCATCAGACCAGGCATCGTTGTCCCCTTTGGAACTGAGCGGCGGTGAGAGCGACATCGCCGGAGAGGCCGCAAACATCACAAAGGTAACCGGAACAGCTGCACAGAGAGAGGGTACGAGGAAATCGAACCGCAAGGGCAACAAGAAATGACCGGAGACTACAACATAGTGGTAAATATATCAGGACATACTTTAACTAGTGATGAGAACAATATTCTTAAGAAAGGACTATCATTTTGCCCATTCCAAGGAACTGACTACTTTGAGCTTGAGAAAGATTTACAAAGACTTTTCAGAAATATTAAGCTCAAAGTATGGTTCAATAATGATAACAGAGACACTGAGGCTATTAGTGATATTAACCCTGATAAATGGTCGTTACAGGCATTAGGACTCAAGAAAAAGAGTACTTTTAACCCAATTGTCAATAACAATAGTGTCAATACTTTTATTAATCTTGTAGAAAATGCTGTTAAAAAGCTCAGCGCTGACAACAAAAATAGAAAAGACCAGGCCCTGAAATGGGAAGGAGGTAAATTGGTCAATATGATCAATTACACCAAACAAGATATAGATGCATTGAATAAACTAAAAAAGAATGACACAATTGTGCTCAAAGGGGCTGACAAGGGAGGGGCAACCATCATTATGGATAAATCATACTATGTAGGAGAAATCAAGACACAACTGAGTGACCAGGAGACTTACATTAGAATAAACACCAATTCTCTAACTAAGATACAGAAAGAGCTACAATCCATATTAGAAAGAGCCATAGATATGGAAATCATAGACAAAAAATTGGCAGACTTCCTGTATATAGATTCACCACGTAATCCTATATTTTATACGGTCCCAAAGGTCCATAAGGATATCAGTAAGCCACCCGGGAGACCTATAGTCTCTAGTGTTGAATCTGTATACACTAATATCTCCAAATTCATAGATAAAATTTTACAACCAGAGGTTGTTAGGATGTCTAGCTATTTGAAAGATACCAATCACTTTTTGAGTAAAGCAAGACAGTTGAAGCTACATTCTGACAGGTACCTACTGTTCACCATGGATGTCAAAAGTCTCTACACATCAATCAAACACGAGACTGGCATAGCGATTGTAAAAAAGACACTCATGGTGAACAGTGGGTACACGTACAGACAAAGTGAATTTATTAAACAGCTACTCAGGTTGATATTGTACTGGAATTATTTTTTATTCCAAGATGAATGGTTTGTGCAGGTAAAAGGAACAGCTATGGGTTCCAATGTTGCCCCATCATACTCCAATCTCTTCATGAACGAGTTTGAAGAAAAGATGATATATTAACATGAGACATTCAAACAGCACGGATCAGTGTGGTGGCGCTACATTGATGACGTGTTTGGCGTGTGGTGGGGCAGCATTGGAACCCTGAATAGATTTGTAGATGACCTTAACTCTATGGTAAGGGGACTACAGTTTACAGTCACCTACAGTAAGGAGACAGTCACTTTTTTAGACACCAGAGTCTATAAAGATGGAAACACTCTACGTTTTGATCTGTACACAAAGGAGACGGACAAAAATACGCTGTTAAAATATGACAGTTTCCACCCAAAAAACCTAATAAATTCCCTACCCAAAAGTCAGCTCCTAAGGGTAAAAAGAATTGTAAGCAGAGAAGAAGATAGCGAGTGTAGGATGAAAGAAAACAGAATTTATGTTTACCTGATAAATTACTTTCTCCAACGGTGTGTCCGGTCCACGGCGTCATCCTTACTTGTGGGATATTCTCTTCCCCAACAGGAAATGGCAAAGAGCCCAGCAAAGCTGGTCACATGATCCCTCCTAGGCTCCGCCTTCCCCAGTCATTCGACCGACGTAAAGGAGGAATATTTGCATAGGAGAAATCATATGATACCGTGGTGACTGTAGTTAAAGAAAATAAATTATCAGACCTGATTAAAAAACCAGGGCGGGCCGTGGACCGGACACACCGTTGGAGAAAGTAATTTATCAGGTAAACATAAATTCTGTTTTCTCCAACATAGGTGTGTCCGGTCCACGGCGTCATCCTTACTTGTGGGAACCAATACCAAAGCTTTAGGACACGGATGAAGGGAGGGAGCAAATCAGGTCACCTAGATGGAAGGCACCACGGCTTGCAAAACCTTTCTCAAAAAAATAGCCTCAGAAGAAGCAAAAGTATCAAATTTGTAAAATTTAGTAAAAGTGTGCAGTGAAGACCAAGTCGCTGCCTTACATATCTGATCAACAGAAGCCTCGTTCTTGAAGGCCCATGTGGAAGCCACGGCCCTAGTGGAATGAGCTGTGATTCTTTCAGGAGGCTGCCGTCCGGCAGTCTCGTAAGCCAATCTGATGATGCTTTTAAGCCAAAAAGAGAGAGAGGTAGAAGTTGCTTTTTGACCTCTCCTTTTACCGGAATAAACAACAAACAAGGAAGATGTTTGTCTAAAATCCTTTGTAGCATCTAAATAGAATTTTAGAGCACGAACTACATCCAAATTGTGCAACAAACGTTCCTTCTTTGAAACTGGATTCGGACACAAAGAAGGCACGACTATCTCCTGGTTAATGTTTTTGTTAGAAACAACTTTCGGAAGAAAACCAGGTTTAGTACGCAAAACCACCTTATCTGCATGGAACACCAGATAAGGAGGAGAACACTGCAGAGCAGATAACTCTGAAACTCTTCTAGCAGAAGAAATTGCAACCAAAAACAAAACTTTCCAAGATAATAACTTAATATCAACGGAATGTAAGGGTTCAAACGGAACCCCCTGAAGAACTGAAATAACTAAATTGAGACTCCAAGGAGGAGTCAAAGGTTTGTAAACAGGCTTGATTCTAACCAGAGCCTGAACAAAAGCTTGAACATCTGGCACAGCTGCCAGCTTTTTGTGAAGTAACACAGACAAAGCAGAAATCTGTCCCTTCAAAGAACTTGCAGATAATCCTTTCTCCAAACCTTCTTGAAGAAAGGATAGAATCTTAGGAATCTTTATCTTGTCCCAAGGGAATCCTTTAGATTCACACCAACAGATATATCTTTTCCATATTTTATGGTAGATTTTTCTAGTTACAGGCTTTCTGGCCTGAACAAGAGTATCAATGACAGAATCTGAGAACCCTCGCTTTGATAAAATCAAGCGTTCAATCTCCAAGCAGTCAGTTGGAGTGAGACCAGATTCGGATGTTCGAACGGACCTTGAACAAGAAGGTCCCGTCTCAAAGGTAGCTTCCATGGTGGAGCCGATGACATATTCACCAGGTCTGCATACCAAGTCCTGCGTGGCCACGCAGGAGCTATCAAGATCACCGATGCCCTCTCCTGATAGATCCTGGCTACCAGCCTGGGGATGAGAGGAAACGGTGGGAATACATACGCTAGTTTGAAGGTCCAAGGTGCTACTAGTGCATCTACTAGAGTCGCCTTGGGATCCCTGGATCTGGACCCGTAGCAAGGAACCTTGAAGTTCTGACGAGAGGCCATCAGATCCATGTCTGGAATGCCCCACAACTGAGTAATTTGGGCAAAGATTTCCGGATGGAGTTCCCACTCCCCCGGATGAAATGACTGACGACTCAGAAAATCCGCTTCCCAATTTTCCACTCCTGGAATGTGGATTGCAGACAAGTGGCAGGAGTGAGACTCCGCCCATTGAATGATTTTGGTCACTTCTTCCATCGCCAGGGAACTCCTTGTTCCCCCCTGATGGTTGATGTACGCAACAGTCGTCATGTTGTCCGATTGAAACCGTATGAATTTGGCCTTTGCTAGCTGAGGCCAAGCCTTGAGAGCATTGAATATCGCTCTTAGTTCCAGAATATTTATCGGGAGAAGAGATTCTTCCCGAGACCAAAGACCCTGAGCTTTCAGGAGTCCCCAGACTGCGCCCCAGCCCACCAGACTGGCGTTGGTCGTGACAATGACCCACTCTGGTCTGCGGAAGCTCATCCCCTGTGACAGGTTGTCCAGGGACAGCCACCAACGGAGTGAATCTCTGGTCCTCTGATCTACTTGTATCGTCGGAGACAAGTCTGTATAATCCCCATTCCACTGACTGAGCATGCACAGTTGTAATGGTCTCAGATGAATTCGCGCAAAAGGAACTATGTCCATTGCCGCGACCATCAAACCTATTACTTCCATGCACTGCGCTATGGAAGGAAGAGGAACAGAATGAAGTACTTGACAAGAGTTTAGAAGTTTTGATTTTCTGGCCTCTGTCAGAAAAATCCTCATTTCTAAGGAGTCTATTATTGTTCCCAAGAAGGGAACTTTTGTTGACGGAGATAGAGAACTTTTTTCTACGTTCACTTTCCACCCGTGAGATCTGAGAAAGGCCAGGACGATGTCCGTGTGAGCCTTTGCTTGTGGAAGGGACGACGCTTGAATCAGAATGTCGTCCAAGTAAGGTACTACTGCAATGCCCCTTGGTCTTAGCACCGCTAGAAGGGACCCCAGTACCTTTGTGAAAATTCTTGGAGCAGTGGCTAATCCGAACGGAAGTGCCACAAACTGGTAATGCTTGTCCAGAAAGGCGAACCTTAGGAACCGATGATGTTCCTTGTGGATAGGAATATGTAGATACGCATCCTTTAAATCCACCGTGGTCATGAATTGACCTTCCTGGATGGAAGGAAGAATTGTTCGAATGGTTTCCATTTTGAACGATGGAACCTTGAGAAACTTGTTTAGGATCTTGAGATCTAAGATTGGTCTGAATGTTCCCTCTTTTTTGGGAACTATGAACAGATTGGAGTAGAACCCCATCCCTTGTTCTCCTAATGGAACAGGATGAATCACTCCCATTTTTAACAGGTCTTCTACACAATGTAAGAATGCCTGTTTTTTTATGTGGTCTGAAGACAATTGAGACCTGTGGAACCTCCCCCTTGGGGGAAGCCCCTTGAATTCCAGAAGATAACCTTGGGAGACTATTTCCAGCGCCCAAGGATCCAGAACATCTCTTGCCCAAGCCTGAACGAAGAGAGAGAGTCTGCCCCCCACCAGATCCGGTCCCGGATCGGGGGCCAACATCTCATGCTGTCTTGGTAGCAGTGGCAGGTTTCTTGGCCTGCTTACCTTTGTTCCAGCCTTGCATTGGCCTCCAGGCTGGCTTGGCTTGAGAAGTATTACCCTCTTGCTTAGAGGATGTAGCACTTGTGGCTGGTCCGTTTCTGCGAAAGGGACGAAAATTTGGTTTATTTTTAGCCTTGAAAGACCTATCCTGAGGAAGGGCGTGGCCCTTACCCCCAGTGATATCAGAAATAATCTCTTTCAAGTCAGGGCCAAACAGCGTTTTCCCCTTGAAAGGAATGTTAAGCAATTTATTCTTGGAAGACGCATCCGCTGACCAAGATTTTAGCCAAAGCGCTCTGCGCGCCACAATAGCAAACCCAGAATTTTTCGCCGCTAATCTAGCCAATTGCAAAGTGGCGTCTAAGGTGAAAGAGTTAGCCAATTTGAGAGCATGAATTCTGTCCAAAATCTCCTCATAAGAAGAATCTTTATTGAGCGCCTTTTCTAGTTCATCGAACCAGAAACACGCTGCTGTAGTGACAGGAACAATGCATGAAATTGGTTGTAGAAGGTAACCTTGCTGAACAAACATCTTTTTAAGCAAACCCTCTAATTTTTTATCCATAGGATCTTTGAAAGCACAACTATCTTCTATGGGTATAGTGGTGCGTTTGTTTAGAGTAGAAACCGCCCCCTCGACCTTGGGGACTGTCTGCCATAAGTCCTTTCTGGGGTCGACCATAGGAAACAATTTCTTGAATATAGGGGGAGGGACGAAAGGTATGCCGGGCCTTTCCCATTCTTTGTTTACAATATCCGCCACCCGCTTGGGTATAGGAAAAGCTTCGGGGGGCCCCGGGACCTCTAGGAACTTGTCCATCTTACATAATTTCTCTGGAATGACCAAATTCTCACAATCATCCAGAGTAGATAACACCTCCTTAAGCAGAGCGCGGAGATGTTCCAATTTAAATTTGAATGTAATCACATCAGGTTCAGCTTGTTGAGAAATTTTCCCTGAATCTGAAATTTCTCCCTCAGACAAAACCTCCCTGGCCCCCTCAGACTGGTGTAGGGGCACTTCAGAACCAATATCATCAGCGTCCTCATGCTCTTCCGTATTTTCTAAAACAGAGCAGTCGCGCTTTCGCTGATAAGTGGGCATTTTGGCTAAAATGTTTTTGATAGAATTATCCATTACAGCCGTTAATTGTTGCATAGTAAGGAGTATTGGCGCACTAGATGTACTAGGGGCCTCCTGTGTGGGCAAGACTGGCGTAGACGAAGGAGGGGATGATGCAGTACCATGCTTACTCCCCTCACTTGAGGAATCATCTTGGGCATCATTTTCTCTAAATTTTGTGTCACATAAATCACATCTATTTAAATGAGAAGGAACCTTGGCTTCCCCACATACAGAACACAGTCTATCTGGTAGTTCAGACATGTTAAACAGGCATAAACTTGATAAAGTACAAAAAACGTTTTAAAATAAAACCGTTACTGTCACTTTAAATTTTAAACTGAACACACTTTATTACTGCAAATGTGAAAAAGTATGAAGGAATTGTTCAAAATTCACCAAAATTTCACCACAGTGTCTTAAAGCCTTAAAAGTATTGCACACCAAATTTGAAAGCTTTAACTCTTAAAATAACGGAACCGGAGCCGTTTTTATATTTAACCCCTATACAGTCCCTGGTATCTGCTTTGCTGAGACCCAACCAAGCCCAAAGGGGAATACGATACCAAATGACGCCTTCAGAAAGCCTTTTCTATGTATCAGAGCTCCTCACACATGCATCTGCATGTCATGCTTCCCAAAAACAAGTGCGCAATAGAGGCGCGAAAATGAGGCTCTGCCTATGATTAGGGAAAGCCCCTAGAGAATAAGGTGTCCAATACAGCGCCTGCCGGTTATTTTACATAATTCCCAAGAATAAAATAATTCCTCAAAGCTATGAAGTATTAAAAATGCTTATATATCAATCGTTTTAGCCCAGAAAATGTCTACCAGTCTTAAAAGCCCTTGTGAAGCCCTTTATTCTTATGTAATAAAAATGGCTTACCGGATCCCATAGGGAAAAT
Organism: Bombina bombina; assembly: GCF_027579735.1. Lineage (NCBI taxonomy): Eukaryota > Metazoa > Chordata > Amphibia > Anura > Bombinatoridae > Bombina > Bombina bombina. Next base: position 1,169,298,720 of record NC_069499.1, read on the forward strand.
GACAGCTTCCAGCATTACATCGTCTTGTTAGAAATGTGTCATACCTCAAGCAGCAAAAGTCTGCTCACTGTTTCCCCCAACTGAAGTTAATTCCTCTCAACAGTCCTGTGTGGAAACAGCCATCGATTTTAGTAACGGTTGCTAAAATCATTTTCCTCTTACAAACAGAAATCTTCATCACTTTTCTGTTTCAGAGTAAATAGTTCATACCAGCACTATTTTAAAATAACAAACACTTGATTGAAGAATAAAAACTACAGTTAAACACCAAAAAACTCTAAGCCATCTCCGTGGAGATGTTGCCTGTACAACGGCAAAGAGAATGACTGGGGAAGGCGGAGCCTAGGAGGGATCATGTGACCAGCTTTGCTGGGCTCTTTGCCATTTCCTGTTGGGGAAGAGAATATCCCACAAGTAAGGATGACGCCGTGGACCGGACACACCTATGTTGGAGAAATGGCAAACACATTTTTGGATAGGGGGTATCCCCCCAATCTAATTAAACAAAAAATTGAAGAAATAAGAAATCCTAGGCCCAAAAATAAAAAACCAGACCAGGACTACAGAATGAGGTTTGTGTCACAGTATAGTCCCCTTAGTGGAGAAGTGTCAAAAAGAATACGCAGAAATTGGCATGTGTTAAGGGAGTGTAATCAACATATTTCACACTTCAAAGAACCACCTCTAATGGCCTATAGGAGGGTAAGAAATATAAGAGACCAACTAGTAAGAACTGACATAGGACCAGAAAAGGTGTTGAAACAATCCCATATAGGTACTAAACAAAGGGGCAGTTTCCCTTGTTTAAATTGCATGAGTTGCAGTTCAATAATAAATTATTACCTGTGAAACTTATGTAATATACCTTATCAAATGCCCATGTTCCCTGGTGTACTTAGGGGAGACGACACAGAAAGTGAGAGACCGTATGACACAGCATCGTTCTAATATAAGGCGAAAAAACATGGAAGCCCCTCTGTCCAGGCACTTCCTGGAAAAAGGACACGGAATAAGCCAGGTAAGATGGCAAATTATTGAACAGATCAAAGTGCCCAGGAATGGCATGGACAGAGAGACTTTAGTAAAAAAGGAAAGAAATGTGGTGGATCCATAAATTGGAAACCTTGGCCCCTAAAGGTCTGAATAGAGATTTTGACCTATCTTGCTATTTTTGATATACCTTAATTTTGGCTACAATTTAGATGACAAAACTTTAAGAACAGTTATAATAATGTATCTATAATATAAACTGTTTTAAGTAAGTAGTTATATTGTGTATACATGGTGAAATTATTTGCTACATCTTGCACTTTATGTCATTGTTGCTATATTACTGTTTTTAAATTACTTACTTCACAGGTTAACCAGTAATTACACAAGAGAACCACAAGATGGTGCCAGAGTACAATCACAGACTGACTGGCGCAAAAAATGAAAGTTTAAAAGTAGAAACCTGTGTTAAGCTAAGTATAGCATGATTAAGTGACACACACACAGTCACGAAACGTTGCTGTTTTATATATGTCTGAATAAAGGAAACATTTAATATATATAGTGCTGTGGACATTTCATGTTTCCCTCCCACTCCAGTCATTCCACCGAAGTTAGGAAGAGAAAGGAAAAGCCAAGATGCAGAGGTGTCTGAAGTTTAGAAAAACCCCCACAACCTGTCTAAAAGATCAGGGCGGGCCGTGGACTCGTGTCAAAAAAGAAATAAATTTATCAGGTAAGCATAAATTTTCTTTTCTTTAAGACACGATGAGTCCACGAATCATCTTAATTACTAATGGGATTCAAGACCCAAGTTAGAGTACACAGATGATACGGGAGGGACAAGACAGGAAATCTAAACGGAAGGCACCACTGCTTGAAAAACCTATCTCCCAAAAAAAACGGCCTCAGCTGAGGCAAAAGTGTCAAAATTTGTAGAACTTAGAAAAAGAGTGAAGAGAGAACAAAGTTGCAGCCTTGCAAATCTGTTCCACAGAAGCTTCATTTTTGAATGCGCATGAGGAAGCAACAGCCCTTGTGTAATGAGCCGTAACTCTCTCGAGAGGCTGCTGACAGCAGTCTCATATGTAAAACGAATGATACTCTTCAGCCGAAAAAGAAAGAGAAGTAGCCGTAGCTCTCTGTCCCTTTCGGTTTCCAGAGAAAAAACACAAACAAAGAAGAAGACTGATGAAGAACCTCAGTTGCCTGCAGATAAAACTTTAAAGCACAGACCATGTCCCAATTGTGCAAAAGTCGATCCTTCTGAGAAGGAGACTTAGGCCAAAAGAAAGAACAACAATCTCCTGATTAATGTTTAGATCAAAAACAGCCTTAAGAAGAAATCCTAATTTAGTACTTAGAACTACCTTATCTGTAATAAGGAGACTCATACTGTAATGCCGAGAGCTCTGACACTCTCAGAGCAGACAAAATAGCAACAAACAATAAGACTTTCCAAGATAACGTAATCTCTAAGGAAAACATGGACTCAAACGGAGCCCCTTGAAGAACTTTAGAAACTAAATTCAGACTCCATGAAAGGAGTAACTGGTTTGAGCACAGGCCAGATCCTGACCAAGGCCTGAGACAATTATTGTACATCTGGGACATCTGCCAGACATCTGCATAATAAAAAGATAAAGGTAGAGATTTGACCCTTTAGGAAACTTGTCGATAAACCTTTCTCCAAACCCTCTTGAAGAAAGGACAAAGTCTAGGAATCCTAACTCTACTCCTTTATGATTCACACCAATAAAGATATTTATGCCATATCACATGATCATTCTTTCATTCTTTCTAGTGACAGGCTTACGAGCCTGAATCATGGTCTCAATGTCCGAGTCAGAAAAACCCTGCTTGGATAATATGAAGCGATCAATCTCTAAGCAGTCCGCTTTAGAGAAACCAGATTTGGGTGAAGGAGGGGCCCTTGAACAAGAAGGTTCTTCCTAAACGGAAGTCTCCAAGGTGGCAGAGATAACATGTGCACCAGACCTGCAAACCAAATCCTGCGAGGCTAAGCCGGTGCTATGAGAATCACAGATGCCCTCTCCTGCTTGATTCAAGCAATGATCCGAAGAGGAAAGACAAAAGAAGGAAATAGCTGGAGAACACTTCCGGATGGAGTTCCCACTCTCCCAGATGAAAAGTCTGCCTGCTCAGGAAATCCGCCTCCCAGTTGTCCACCCCTGGGATGTGAATCGTCGAGAGGTAACAAGAATGGGCCTCCACCCACTGAATTATTTTGGATACCTCTGTCATCGCTAAGGAACTCCTCGTTCCTCCCACTGACTTTATTTTGCCCGACTGGAACCTGATAAACTGGACTGAGGCAAACTGAGGCCAGGCGAACATTGTAGAGCGCTCTCAGCTCCAGAATGATTATAGGAAGAACAGACTCTAGCTGAGTCCAAAACCCATTGAACCCTTAGGAAGCTCCAGACTACTCCCCTAGAAGGCTGGTGTCTTGTCACACTCACCCAAGATTGGCTGCGAAAGCAGGTTCCCTGGGAGAGAATCCAGAAACAACTACCAATGAAGAGATCCCTTGTCTCCTGCTCCAGTAGTATTCGAAGAGGCAAACCTGTATAATCTTTGATCCATTTCCTGCGCATGCTTAACTGCAGAAGTCTGAGGTGGAACAGAGCAAAAGGGATGATGTTCCTTGCCGCCACCATCAGCCCGATTACCTCCATGCACTGAGCACTGAAAGTCTAGGAGTGTACTGAAAGACTAGACAAGAGTCGATAATTTTTTATTTCCTGACTTCTGTCAGAAAAATCTTCAGTGATATGGAATCTATTATGGTTCCCAAGAAAGATAACCTTGTGCTTGGGACTAAGGAACTCCTTTCCAAATTTACCTTCCACCCTTGAGATCACAGGAAGAATAACACCTTGTCCGAGTGAAAACTTGCTGACTGTAAGGAAGGCACCTGGACTAAGATGTCGTTGAGCTAGGGCGCCACTGCAATGTCCCGTAACCGAAACACCGCCAACAGCGATCCCAAAGTCTTTGGTGACAGCTGTGGCAAGACCGAAAGGAAGAGCCACGAACTGGAAGTGTTTGTCCAGAAAGGCAAACCTTTATCTTGAGGTGATTCTTGTGAATGACACATGAAGGTATGCGTCCTTAAAATCCATTGGTGTCATAAATAGACCCTCTTGGATCAGGAGCAGAATGGAACGGATAGTATCCATCTGGAAGAACGTTACACCAAGAAATTTGTTTAGACTCTTGAGATCTAAAAAGTGGTCTGAAGTTTCCCTTTTTTTTGTGAACTACAAACCGATAGGGATAAAAAAAAAAAAACAGACCCTGTACCTGTATTGGAACTGGAACAATCACTCTCAGGTCTGAGAGGTCTCCTAAGCAGTGTAAGAACGCCTCTCCATGTTGTCTGATCTTCAGATAATCTTGAAAGCAGAAACCTGCCTCTGGGAGGAAAACTTTTGACCTCTAACTTGTATCCCTGGGACACTTATCTATTGCCCAGGAATCCTTAACATCTCGAACCCAAGCCCGAGCGAAGAAGGAAAGTCTGCCCCTACAAAATCCGGTCCCGGATCGGTGGCATGACCTTCATGCTGTGTTTGATTCAACAGCAGGCTATTTGGGTTGTTTTTTTTGTTTTTAAATTCTTTATACTTCAAAAGAGATTATTTCCGTCAGGCCAGGTCCCAACAAGGTTCTCCCCTTGTAAGAAATCGCTAAAAGCTTAGACTTAGAGCACACATCCGTAGAACAAGGCTCCAACAATAATGGTTCTGTGAGCTGGATGCTCCCAGATTGATAACTTGACGGGAAGAATTTGAAATAAAGGAATTAGCCAACATCAAAAGCTTTAATCCTATTCTGGATTTCATCCAGGGGAGTTTCTGAATTATTAGCATCAGACAACGCATCAAAACAATATGCCGTCGCATTAGTGACGGTAGCAAAGTACACAGCTGGTTGCCATTGTAAGTCCTGGTGTACATCCCCCTTCTAATTTTTGTCCATATGACCTTTGAGAACCCAACTATCCTCTAAGGGTATAATAGTTTTCTTAGCTAAGCTGGCAACTACTCCTTCCACCCTAGAGAATGTGAGCCCAGCCTCCATAGCTGAGTGGGCTATGGGAAACATGTTTTTAAATATAGTGAATGCTGTCCAAATAAATGGAACACAGTTTATTGACCTCAAAGGCCGAAAGGGCTGCATCAACCCTGCCGGATATGAACCTGTGACCCTTAGATCTTAGAACAAACTTTTGTAGTCAGGGCAGTTACCAACTGAACTACATCACCGGTTCCTTATAACTTACTGGACGCACTAGGATAGACTACGGCGGTAGTGTCGGAGTCTCCCAAGGTAGCCAAAACCTCCTAAGAAAACAAATGGAGGTGTTCAAGCTAAAAGACTGAAATGAAACAACCTCAGGATCAAATAAAGATATTATACCATCTGATTCTGAGAAATATCTCACAGATAATCCCAAAGTATCTTCCTTTCAGGTAACAATGAAGAGGCATTCAGTGATAGTAACTACTGAATCAATCATCCTCATAATTAATCAGTCATTACAAATATGTATGTATGTAATGTGTACTTGTAAAGTGCTGCTAATCACCCAAAAGGGTCTTAAGACGCTGCTCATTTTATCAACCTCATTACCGTTGACCGGAAATAAATCCTCAAATAATGTTTTCTATCTTGTGGGAAAACCTATAAATGTATGAAATGCAAAGTAACTGTAAGTGGAGTATTAGAGGATGTGCAGAGCACTGCATGTGGGCCATAACAATTTGTGGGACACTATAGGAGAAATTGTGGCATAAATTGACCGTAGTCAAGAGACTACGAAACAGCAAAAAGCCTTATAAGGAGAAGGTTCAAAAAAGGAGAGAAATTTTTTTTTTATTAAAATTTGACACGTGCTCGTTTCATCCTAACACACAAAGGATGGAATAAACAAATAAACAGCTGAAAATATTTTAATAAAGATTAACAGCCAAAATACAATACTTAAACTTTATCTTTGTGGAGAAAAAAAATACATTAGCACACAAATATTGAACACTGACTTAACCTCAGAGAAATCTTGCTGAGGTGCCCTAATGCTCGTTCACCCGTAGAACTTCATGCCAAAACAGATCCGGAGCGCAGTTGTAGCTCTATCCAGACTCACAGAGGTGAAGAGTACTGCGTTAGCAAATGAAAACCGCTCTACCTTCCGATAAAGCGAGTGCAGCCTAAGTCGGCCCCAAGCTCCGCCCCTCGTGGGCGTGATAACACACATCTGCTGAGAAAAATGGCGCCAAACATAACCCCGCCCTTCGTGGGCGTAATATACACGCTCTCCCGGTCGCCATATTTATCTTAGATACAGACTACCGGGAGCTAACTGACCCCTTCTTTGGCAAATTGTAATACCGAATGAAAGTCATAAGGGAGTATTACATATTAAAATTATACATCATTCAGATTAGCCCTCTCTGTCTAATGGGCATATTTCCTGAGCCCTATTGAATCCAGTTCAGTGCAAATGCCCCCAGAAAGTCACACTCCTGAGCCCCAGTGCCTGCCATTACCATGCTGTCACAGAATCCTCCTCTATATATCTAAAGGAGATATATGTCCCAGTAAAGTGCTATACTTCCTCTGTCCTGAATCCTCTTTGTTACTTCAGACCCAGAATAAAAAAGTCAGCACTTACCTTTGTATTCTGCCCGACAGCAGGGCAGCTCATCAGGTTTAGGAGGTCCTCTCCCTCCCATAGCCCTGTGGAGAAAGATAAAGCCTGAGTAATCTTGCTTAGGCCATCAGGGTTAGGGCAGCATAAATGTATAGGAGGCGCAGTGAGAATTATGTCCCACAAGTTCCCATTGCTTTAAAGCCACCAAAAGCTCTACTGAAGAGACTGATATGGACTTCGGCTACACCCTAGTACAAAGCAGCACACTCTGGTACTACTTTAAAAATAATAAACTCTTGATTGAAGAATCTATAACTAACTCCTCACTTTAAAGGGTTATAAATGTTTTCTTTTTTCAACTAATAAAAACATGTCATCAGCTAGGTAAAGGTTTACATATTTAATCCCACTTACTTTGATTTTTAAACGAAGTTTGCTTCAGAATAAAAATTATATTTTTATTTCTCCTCCAAACGGCACTAATGCCCGCCCCTAAATGTAGGCTGGGTTTTCTCATTACCTATGCAATTCCATTAACCAATAGCAGGGCAGCAAGGATAATCTAATTTGCATATTTAGATTATAACTGTTATTTGGGCTTGTCAAAGTATGTACAAGAGAAGTTATTCTCCTATCTGGCCAGTGACAGAAAACTGCCTGAAGCACAGTGAGTGGCTGCTGCATGCATGGTTAGTGTAGGTTGTAAGCGGCCATGGAACAAGATCAGTGACAGATGAGACAGAGATACATCAGCGGCTGTGATCAGTTAAACATATTTATTTCCTCTAAAGCACATGCTCCTATCAGGTTCCGTACCGGGATTCCTGTGACACTGTCTAATTAGTGAGTATTGCCTGAGTCAGTGGGGGACCGAGGAAACAATGTCACTGAAAGGAGCTGAGCAGGCAGTTTGCTCCCTACACTGGGACGTCCCTGGTCCCACAAGCAGAGGTCTTAAGCTTCTACAACTAACACTCAGCAAATGAGCATCCATGGGCAGGTTTATGATGTATACTCAGCAGGAAAACAAAATGGCACAGTGCAAGCTAGTTTTGTGTTTGCTCCTGGAACCAGCTATAGTGATAATATATGTTGCTCCAGCATTACTGCTTATATACGCTAACTGCACCAGCGTCCTCACCACTCCTAACACTAACGCTGTGTGCTCGACGCTGCAAACAGCCCACTGTCTAGGAGCTACTGCAGCGGAGACGGCTCGTTTGTCACAATGATCAGATGTACAAGAGACCTCACAGAACAAGCCCAAACCCCTCCAGACCAGGGAATAAAAAACTATATCGGAAGGTGCCCAGGGTAGGAAGGTGCCCAGGGTAATACAGGAACAAATGATAGTGGAGCCGGAACTTCTTCTACATAAAACATATGAACTTTATTGTCACATTAATAAAACCACAGTATATGGACAATAAAGGTCATATGTTTTGTATGGAATAAGTGCCGGCTCCACTGTCATTTGTAATATGAGGGCAATCACATGATCTGTTCCTAGTAATACCCTGCACTCTGCTCCGGCCCCTAAGCTTGACAATGAGATTTGCGCATGCGTGGATCACAGAGAAGACAGAATGCGCATGCGGGCCGCCATGACTGTTCTACCTAGGTAGAACAGTTTGATTTGATATACATAATGAGGATCCGGAGGGGTTTGGCAGGATAAAGGTTTATTTTTGTAAATTGCAGGTAAACAAACAAAAATTGCTTAAAGATGTTATTTGCAAAGTAAAAGTTTATGTCACAAAGTTTGCAATCGAGTAAAGTTTTTTTTTTAGGTTTACTATCCCTTTAACTCTTCCTATCACTAACGTAGGCAAAGAGAATGACTGGAGTGGGAGGGAAGGGAGGAGCTATTTAACAGTTCTGCTGTGGTGCTCTTTGCCTCTTCCTGATGACCAGGAGGTGAATATCCCATTAGTATTTAAGATGATCCATGGACTCATCGTGTCTTAAAAAAGAAAAGTTGTTTAAAACGGCATTCTATATTTGAATCATGAAAGAGAAAGTTTCATGTCCCTTTAATGTGTTACCTAATGGTGTGAATTAAAAGGATTACAAATAGCAATCGCTACCTTTATTTGCCATTTGTAATAGAGGTCTGTTGCAACCACCACCACCTATAGTGAAAGGTTCAATACTGCACCATTGGCTATATAAAAGCTATGTAAGCATCAGAAATCAACATCCCAGTGTGTGATGGGAGAGGGAGAATCCAGCAGATTTGAAAGGGTGTCCTTGCTGCTGCTCTGAATGCAATCAAATCTTATCAGATGAGTACATTGCCCCATTAGGTCTGCCTTAAATATGCATTCTCATATAGAAGTGCAATACTGTAATAACAGGTATGAAACTAAAAAAATAAGCCACCTGCCTTGTCTAAGTGCTTTGCGATTTCAATGAAAGCCGAGGTTTTCAAAACACAAAAACACTGTAAATTTATAACATAGCAGTTTTACATGTTCCATTAATAGGTGACCTTTTATGGTGTACTGTATGCTAAAAAAACACGAGAACTCCATATGAGCACATAAGTGGTCACAGGTTCATCAAGTTGCCAGTTGATTGTCACAGCAATAGCAAATATCTCACAACATTAGGCCTATTGCTAAGGGGTCTGTGAAATTTAAAACATTTAAACATATCATATGCCTCATATTTGAAGGAGGCGGTTTAGTAATTCAGATATGGGGTTTCATATTCCTACAGTAATAATAGTAATATTGGTCACTTGGTAGCAGTTATTAGCCTCATTGTTTTGTTATTGATGCTAGGACTTATAGGTCTTTATTTCTTTAAATAAACAGGAGGAAACCTAGTATGTTAAAAAAGCATAAAAAGTAAATTTATGCTTACCTGATAAATTAATTTCTTCTATGGTACGACGAGTCCACGGATTCATCCCTTACTTGTGGGATATTATCCTTCCTAACAGGAAGTGGCTAAGAGCACCACAGCAGAGCTGTCTATATAGCTCGTCCCTTAGCTCCACCCCCCAGTCATTCGAACGAAGGTACAGGAAGAAAGAGGAGAAACTAAAAGGTGCAGAGGTGACTGAAGTTTAAAATAAAAAAATATAATCTGTCTTAAAATGACAGGGCGGGCCGTGGACTCGTCGTACCATAGAGGAAATTAATTTATCAGGTAAGCATAAATTTACTTTTCTTCTATAAGGTACGACGAGTCCACGGATTCATCCTTTACTTGTGGGATACAATACCAAAGCTACAGGACACGAATGAACGGGAGGGACAAGACAGATGGCTAAACAGAAGGCACCACTGCTTGAAGAACTTTTCTCCCAAAAATAGCCTCCGAAGAAGCAAAAGTATCAAATTTGGAAAATTTGGAAAAGGTATGAAGTGAAGACCAAGTCGCAGTCTTACAAATCTGTTCAACAGAAGCATCATTGTTAAAAGCCCATGTGGAAGCCACCGCTCTAGTAGAGTGAGCTGTAATTCTTTCAGGAGGCTGCTGTACAGCAGTCTCATATGCCAAACGGATGATGCTTTTCAGCCAAAAAGAAAGAGGTAGCCGTAGCTTTTTGACCTCTACGTTTTCCAGAATAGACAACAAACAAAGAAGATGTTTGACGGAAATCTTTGGTCGCTTGCAAGTAAACTTCAAAGCACGAACTACGTCCAAGTTGTGCAACAGACGCTCCTTCTTAGAGGAAGGATTAGGACACAGAGAAGGAACAACAATTTCCTGATTAAAATTCCTATTAGTAGCAACCTTAGGAAGGAATCCAGGTTTGGTACGCAAAACCACCTTATCAGCATGGAAAACAAGATAAGGTGAGTCGCATTGCAATGCAGATAGTTGAGAAACTCTTCGAGCCGAAGAGATAGTAACTAAAAACAGAACTTTCCAAGATAGAACTTAATATCTATGGAATGCATAGGTTCAAACGGAACCCCTTGAAGAACTTTAAGAACTAAATTCAAACTCCATGGCGGAGCAACAGGTTTAAACACTGGCTTGATTTTAACTAAAGCCTGACAGAACGACTGAACGTCTGGAACATCTGCCAGATGCTTGTGCAATAAAATTGATAAAGCACATATCTGTCCCTTTAAGGAACTAGCTGATAGCCCCTTCTCCAATCCTTCTTGGAGAAAGGACAAAATCCTAGGAATCCTGATCTTACTCCATGAGTAGCCTTTGGATTTGCACCAAAAAAAGATATTTACGCCATATCTTATGATAAATTTTCCTAGTGACAGGCTTTCGAGCCTGAATAAAGGTATCTATGACCGACTCAGAGAATACCCGCTTGGATAAAATCAAGTGTTCAATCTCCAGGCAGTCAGCCGCAGAGAAACTAGATTTGGATGATGGAATGGACCTTGAATCAGAAGGTCCTGTCTCAGTGGCAGAGTCCATGGTGGAAGAGATGACATGTCCACCAGGTCTGCATACCAAGTCCTGCGTGGCCACACAGGTGCTATTAAAATCACTGAAGCTCTCTCCTGTTTGATTCTGGCACAAACGAGGAAGGAGAGGAAATGGTGGAAACACATAAGCCAGGTTGAACGACCAGGGTACTGCTAGAGCATCTATCAGTACTGCCTCAGGATCCCTTGAACTGGACCCGTAACAAGGAAGTTTGGTGTTCTGACGAGACGCCATCAGATCCAATTCTGGTGTGCCCCATTGATGAATCAATTGTGCAAACACCTCCGGATGGAGTTCCCACTCCCCCGGATGAAAAGTCTGACGACTTAGAAAATCCGCTTCCCAGTTCTCCACTCCTGGGATATAGATTGCTGATAGATGGCAAGAGTGAGTCTCTGCCCATCAAATTATTTTGGTAACCTCTATCATTGCTAGAGAACTCTTTGTTCCCCCCTGATGATTGATATATGCTACAGTCGTGATATTGTCCGACTGGAATCTTATGAATCTGGCCGAAGCCAGCTGAGGCCACGCCTGAAGCACGTTTAATATCGCTCTCAGTTCTAGAATAATTATCGGGAGGAGAGCCTCCTCCCGAGTCCACAAACCCTGTGCTTTCAGGGAATTCCAGACTGCACCCCAGCCCAATAGGCTGGCGTCCGTCGTCACTATGACCCACGCTGGCCTGCGGAAACACATTCCCTTGGACAGATAATCCTGTGACAACCACCAAAGAAGAGAGTCTATGGTCTCTTGATCCAGATTTATCTGAGGACATAAATCTGCATAATCCTCATTCCACTGTTTGAGCATGCATAGTTGCAGTGGTCTGAGATGCAAGTGAGCAAACGGAACTATGTCCATTGCCACTATGAAGAGCTTGGCAGATGGATACAATTTTTGATTTCCTGACCTCCGTCAGAAAAATTTTCATGTCCACCGAATCTATCAGAGTTCCCAAGAATGGAACTCTTGTGAGAGAGATAAGTGAACTCTTTTTCACGTTCACCTTCCACCCATGAGATCTTAGAAAAGCCAACACGATGTCCGTGTGAGACTTGGCTAGTTGGTAAGTCGACGCCTGAATTAAGATATCGTCCAGATAAGGCGCCACAACTATGCCCCGCGGCCTTAGAACCGCCAGAAGGGACCCTAGCACCTTTGTGAAAATTCTGGGAGCTGTGGCCAACCCGAAGGGAAGAGCCACAAACTGGTAATGCTTGTCCAGAAAGGCAAACCTGAGGAACTGGTGATGATCTTTGTGGATCGGTATGTGTAGATACGCATCCGTTAAGTCCATGGTGGTCATATATTGACCCTCCTGGATCATCAGCAAAATAGTCAGATTGGTCTCCATCTTGAGGGATGGGACTCTGAGGAATTTGTTTAGGATCTTGAGATCCAAAATTGGTCTGAAGGGTCTCTCTTTTTAGGGAACCACAAACAGATTGGAGTAGAACCCCTTCCCCTGTTCTGTTTTCGGAACTGGGCAGATCACTCCCATGGTATATAGATCTTCTACACAGCTTAAGAACGCCTCTCTTTTTGTCTGGCTTACAGACAATTGAGAAAGATGGAATCTCCCCCTTGGAGGAGAATCTTTGAAATCTAGAAGATACCCCTGGGTTACGATTTCTAAAGCCCAGGAGTCCTGAACGTCTCTTGCCCAAGCCTGAGCAAAGAGAGAAAGTCTGCCCCCTACTAGATCCGGTCCCGGATCGGGGGCTACCCCTTCATGCTGTCTTGGTGGCAGCAGCGGGCTTCCTGGCCTGTTTACCCTTGTTCCAAGTCTGGTTAGGTCTCCAGACTGACTTGGATTGAGCAAAATTCCCCTCTTGCTTTGCAGCAGGGGAAGAGGTAGAGGGACCAAGTTTCGAAAGGAACGAAAATGATTTTGTTTGGTCCTCATCTTGTCTTATCCTGAGGAAGGGCATGGCCTTTTCCTCCAGTGATGTCTGAAATGATCTCTTTCAGTTCAGGCCCGAATAGGGTCTTACCCTTGAAAGGGATGGCTAAAAGCTTAGCTTTTGATGACACATCAGCAGACCAGGACTTAAGCCATAACGCTCTATGCGCTAAAATGGCAAAACCTGAATTCTTTGCCGCTAATTTAGCCAGTTGAAAAGCGGCATCTGTAATAAAAGAATTAGCTAGCTTGAGAGCCCTAATTCTATCCAGAATATCATCTAATGGGGTCTCAACCTGAAGAGCCTCCTCCAGAGCCTCGAACCAAAAGGATGCTGCAGTAGTTACAGGAACAATGCACGCTATAGGTTGGAGAAGAAAACCCTGATGAACAAATATTTTCTTCAGGAGACCCTCTAATTTTTTATCCATAGGATCTTTGAAAGCACAACTGTCCTCAATAGGTATAGTTGTATGCTTAGCCAGGGTAGAAATGGCTCCCTCCACCTTAGGGACCGTCTGCCACGAGTCCCGCATGGTGTCTGATATGGGAAACATTTTCTTAAAAGTAGGAGGGGGAACGAATGGAATACCTGTTCTATCCCACTCCTTAGTAACAATGTCCGAAATCCTCTTAGGGACCGGAAAAACATCAGTGTAGGCAGGAACCTCTAGAAATCTGTCCATTTTACACAATTTCTCTGGAACTACAATAGGGTCACAATCATCCAGAGTCGCTAAAACCTCCCTGAGCAACAAGTGGAGGTGTTCTAGTTTAAATTTAAAAGCCGTCATATCTGAGTCTGTCTGAGGGAACATATTTCCTGTATCAGCAAATCCCTCACCCCCAACTCAGAACATTGTGAGGGTACATCGGATATGGCTAATAAAGCGTCAGAGGGCTCAGCATTTGTTCTTACACCAGACCTACTGCGCTTCCCCTGCAACCCAGGCAGCTTAGATAAAACCTCTGTGAGGGTAGTATTCATAACTGCGGCCATATCTTGCAGGGTGAAAGAATTAGACACACTAGAAGTACTTGGCGTTGCTTGTGCAGGCGTTAATGGTTGTGACACTTGGGGAGAATTAGATGGCATAACCAGATTCCCTTCTGACTGAGAATAATCCTGCGACATACTTTTAGTAGCTAAAATATGTTCTTTGCAATTTATTGACCTTTCAGTGCATGAGGGAAACATTCTAAGTGGAGGTTCCACAATGGCTTCTAAACATATTGAACATTGATTTTCCTCAATGTCAGACATGTTGAACAGGCTAGTAATGACTACAAACAAGCATGAAAACACTTTTAATTTAGTGAAAAAAAAAATCTTAAAAAAACCGGTTCGAAAAAAAGCATACACGTTTTGTAAAACTGCTTTAAAATGCACCAAATTTTTCAAATTTTTGCAAGCAGACACAACATATGTAGTTAAGATTGCCCCACAAGGAAATTTAACATTTAACCCTTTAATGTGCAAACCGGATTGAAAATAGGTAAATCCGGAACAAAATTTATGCTTACCTGATAAATTTCTTTCTTTTGCGATGTACCAAGTCTACGGATTCATCCTAACTTGTGGGATATTGTCCTTCCTGACAGGAAGTAACAAAGAGAGCACCACAGCAGAGCTGTCTATATAGCTCCCCCCTTAACTCCACCCCCCAGTCATTCAACCGAAGGCCAAGGAAGAAAAAGGAGAAAATATAAGGTGCAGAGGTGACTGAAGTTTACATAAAAAATACTATCTGTCTTGAATAGACAGGGTGGGCCGTGGACTCGGGACATCGCAAAAGAAAGAAATTTATCAGGTAAGCATAAATTTTGTTTTCTTTTGCAAGATGTACCGAGTCCACGGATTCATCCTAACATGTGGGATACCAATACCAAAGCTTTAGGACACGGATGAAGGGAGGGACAAGACAGGAACCTAAACGGAAGGCACCACTGCTTGCAAAACCTTTCTCCCAAAAATAGCCTCCGAAGAAGCAAAAGTATCAAATTTGTAAAATTTGTAAAAGGTATAAAGCGAAGACCAATCTGTTCAACAGAAGCATCATTTTTAAAAGCCCATGTAGAAGCCACCGCTCTAGTGGAGTGAGTTGTAATTCTTTCAGGAGGCTGCTGTCCAGCAATCTCATAAGCCAAACGGATGATGCTTTTCAGCCAAAAGGATAGAGAGGTAGCCGTAGCCTTTTGACCTCTACGCTTTCCAGCAGACAACAAACAAAGAAGAAGATTGGCGAAAATCTTTGGTTGCCTGCAAATAAAACTTCAAGGCACGAACCACGTCCAAGTTGTGCAACAGACGTTCCTTCTTAGAAGAAGGATTAGGACACAGAGAAGGAACAATTTCCTGATTAATATTCCTGTTAAAAACAACCTTAGGGAGGAACCCAGGTTTGGTACGCAAAACCACCTTATCAGCATGGAAAACAAGATAAGGCGAGTCACATTGTAATGCAGATAGTTCAGAAACTCTTTGAGCTGAAGAGATAGCAACTAGAAACAGAACTTTCCAAGATAGAAGCTTAATATCTATGGAATGCATGGGTTCAAACGGAATCCCCTGAAGAACTTTAAAAACTAAATTTAGACTCCATGGTGGAGCAACAGGTTTAAACACAAGCTTAATTCTAACTAAAGCCTGACAAAAAACCCGAACGTCTGGGACATCTGCCAGACGCTTGTGCAACAGAATAGACAAAGCAGATATCTGTCCCTTTAAGGAACTAGCGGACAATCCTTTCTCCAATCCTTCTTGGAGAAAAGACAAAATCCTAGGAATCCTGATCTTACTCCATGAGTAGCCTTTGGATTCGCACCAAAAAACATAATTTATGCTTACCTGATAAATTCCTTTCTTCTGTAGTGTGATCAGTCCACGGGTCATCATTACTTCTGGGATATTACTCCTCCCCAACAGGAAGTGCAAGAGGATTCACCCAGCAGAGCTGCATATAGCTCCTCCCCTCTACGTCACTCCCAGTCATTCGACCAAGGACCAACGAGAAAGGAAAAGCCAAGGGTGAAGTGGTGACTGGAGTATAAATTAAAAAATATTTACCTGCCTTAAAAACAGGGCGGGCCGTGGACTGATCACACTACAGAAGAAAGGAATTTATCAGGTAAGCATAAATTATGTTTTCTTCTGTTAAGTGTGATCAGTCCACGGGTCATCATTACTTCTGGGATACCAATACCAAAGCAAAAGTACACGGATGACGGGAGGGATAGGCAGGCTCTTTATACAGAAGGAACCACTGCCTGAAGAACCTTTCTCCCAAAAATAGCCTCCGAAGAAGCAAAAGTGTCAAATTTGTAAAATTTGGAAAAAGTATGAAGCGAAGACCAAGAGGCCTCATTCTTGAAGGCCCAAGTGGAAGCCACAGCTCTAGTAGAATGAGCTGTAATTCTTTCAGGAGGCTGCTGTCCAGCAGTCTCATAAGCTAAACGAATTATGCTACGAAGCCAAAAAGAAAGAGAGGTAGCGGAAGCTTTTTGACCTCTCCTCTGCCCAGAGTAAATGACAAACAGAGAAGACGTTTGTCGAAATTCCTTAGTTGCCTGTAAGTAAAATTTTAGAGCACGGACTACATCCAGGTTGTGCAGTAGACGTTCCTTCTTTGAAGAAGGATTTGGGCATAAAGAAGGAACAACAATCTCTTGATTGATATTCCTGTTAGTAACTACCTTAGGTAAGAACCCAGGTTTAGTACGCAGGACTACCTTATCCGAATGAAAAATCAAATAAGGAGAATCACAATGTAAGGCTGATAATTCAGAGACTCTTCGAGCCGAGGAAATAGCCATTAAAAAATAGAACTTTCCAAGATAACAACTTTATATCAATGGAATGAAGGGGTTCAAACGGAACGCCCTGTAAAACATTAAGAACAAGGTTTAAACTCCATGGTGGAGCAACAGTTTTAAACACAGGCTTAATTCTGGCCAAAGCCTGACAAAAAGCCTGGACGTCAGGAACTTCTGACAGACGTTTGTGTAACAGAATGGACAGAGCTGAGATCTGTCCCTTTAATGAACTAGCAGATAAACCCTTTTCTAAACCTTCTTGTAAAAAAAGACAATATCCTAGGAATCCTAACCTTACTCCAAGAGTAACCTTTGGATTCACACCAATATAGGTATTTACGCCATATCTTATGGTAAATCTTTCTGGTAACAGGTTTCCTAGCCTGTATTAAGGCATCAATAACTGACTCAGAAAATCCACGTCTTGATAAAATCAAGCGTTCAATTTCCAAGCAGTCAGCTTCAGAGAAGTTAGATTTTGATGTTTGAAGGGACCCTGTATCAGAAGGTCCTGTTTCAGAGGTAGAGACCAAGGTGGACAGGATGACATGTCCACCAGGTCTGCATACCAAGTCCTGCGTGGCCACGCAGGTGCTATTAGAATCACTGATGCTCTCTCTTGTTTGATTCTGGGAATCAATCGAGGAAGCAACGGGAAGGGTGGAAACACGTAAGCCATCCTGAAGTCCCAAGGTGCTGTCAGAGCATCTATCAGGACTGCTCCTGGATCCCTGGATCTGGACCCGTAACGAGGAAGCTTGGCGTTCTGTCGAGACGCCATGAGATCTATCTCTGGTTTGCCCCAACGTCGAAGTATTTGGGCAAAGACCTCCGGATGAAGTTCCCACTCCCCCGGATGAAAAGTCTGACGACTTAAGAAATCCACCTCCCAGTTCTCCATTCCCGGGATGTGGATTGCTGACAGGTGGCAAGAGTGAGACTCTGCCCAGCAAATTATCTTTGATACTTCCATCATAGCTAGGGAGCTTCTTGTCCCTCCCTGATGGTTGATGTAAGCTACAGTCGTGATGTTGTCCGACTGAAACCTGATGAACCCCCGAGTTGTCAACTGGGGCCAAGCCAGGAGGGCATTGAGAACTGCTCTCAATTCCAGAATGTTTATTGGCAGGAGACTCTCCTCCTGACTCCATTGTCCCTGAGCCTTCAGAGAATTCCAGACGGCACCCCAACCTAGAAGGCTGGCGTCTGTTGTTACAATTGTCCAGTCTGGTCTGCTGAATGGCATCCCCCTGGACAGATGTGGCCGAGAAAGCCACCATAGAAGAGAATTTCTGGTCTCTTGATCCAGATTCAGAGAAGGGGATAAGTCTGAGTAATCCCCATTCCACTGACTTAGCATGCACAGTTGCAGTGGTCTGAGGTGTAAGCGTGCAAAGGGTACTATGTCCATTGCCGCTACCATTAAGCCGATTACCTCCATGCATTAAGCCACTGACGGGTGTTGAATGGAATGAAGGGTGCGGCAAGCACTTTGAAGTCTTGTTAGCCTGTCCTCTGTCAGGTAAATCTTCATTTCTACAGAATCTATAAGAGTCCCCAGGAAGGGAACTCTTGTGAGTGGAACGAGTGAACTTTTCTTTTCGTTCACCTTCCATCCATGTGACCTTAGAAATGCCAGCACTAACTCTGTATGAGACTTGGCAGTTTGAAAGCTTGAAGCTTGTATCAGAATGTCGTCTAGGTATGGAGCTACCGAGATTCCCCGCGGTCTTAGTACCGCCAGAAGAGCACCCAGAACCTTTGTGAAGATTCTTGGAGCTGTAGCCAATCCGAATGGAAGAGCCACAAACTGGTAATGCCTGTCTAGGAAGGCAAACCTTAGGTACCGATAATGATCTTTGTGAATCGGTATGTGAAGGTAAGCATCTTTTAAATCTACAGTGGTCATGTATTGACCCTCTTGGATCATAGGTAAAATTGTCCGAATAGTCTCCATCTTGAACGATGGAACTCTTAGGAATTTGTTTAGGATCTTTAAGTCCAGGATTGGTCTGAAAGTTCCCTCTTTTTTGGGAACCACAAACAGATTTGAGTAAAACCCCTGTCCCTGTTCCGATCGTGGAACTGGATGGATTACTCCCATTAACAAGAGCTCTTGTACGCAGCGTAGAAACGCCTCTTTCTTTGTCTGGATTGTTGACAATCTTGACAGATGAAATCTCTCTCTTGGAGGAGAGTATTTGAAGTCCAGAAGGTATCCCTGAGATATTATCTCTAGCGCCCAGGGATCCTGAACATCTCTTGCCCAAGCCTGGGCGAAGAGAGAAAGTCTGCCCCCCACTAGATCCGATCCCGGATCGGGGGCCCTCAATTCATGCTGTTTTAGGGGCAGCAGCAGGTTTCCTAGTCTGCTTGCCCTTGTTCCAGGACTGGTTAGGTTTCCAGCCTTGTCTGTAGCGAGCAACAGCTCCTTCCTGTTTTGGTGCAGAGGAAGTTGATGCTGCTCCTGCTTTGAAATTACGAAAGGAACGAAAATTAGACTGTCTAGTCTTGGCTTTGGCTTTGTCCTGAGGCAGGGCATGGCCTTTACCTCCTGTAATGTCAGCGATAATCTCTTTCAACCCGGGCCCGAATAAGGTCTGCCCTTTGAAAGGTATATTAAGCAATTTAGACTTAGAAGTAACATCAGCTGACCAGGATTTTAGCCACAGCGCCCTGCGTGCCTGAATGGCGAATCCTGAATTCTTCGCCGTAAGTTTAGTAAGATGTACTACGGCCTCCGAAATGAATGAATTAGCTAGTTTAAGGACTCTAAGCCTGTCCGTAATGTCGTCCAGAGTAGCTGAACCAATGTTCTCTTCCAGAGACTCAATCCAGAATGCCGCTGCAGCCGTGATCGGCGCAATGCATGCAAGGGGTTGCAATATAAAACCTTGTTGAACAAACATTTTCTTAAGGTAACCCTCTAACTTTTTATCCATTGGATCTGAAAAAGCACAGCTATCCTCCACCGGGATAGTGGTACGCTTAGCTAAGGTAGAAACTGCTCCCTCCACCTTAGGGACCGTTTGCCATAAGTCCCTTGTGGTGGCGTCTATTGGAAACATTTTTCTAAATATCGGAGGGGGTGAGAACGGCACACCGGGTCTATCCCACTCCTTAGTAACAATTTCAGTAAGTCTCTTAGGTATAGGAAAAACCTCAGTACTCGTCGGTACCGCAAAATATTTATCCAACCTACACATTTTCTCTGGTATTGCAACTGTGTTACAATCATTCAGAGCCGCTAACACCTCCCCTAGTAATACACAGAGGTTTTCCAGTTTAAATTTAAAATTTGAAATATCTGAATCCAGTCTGTTTGGATCAGAACCGTCACCCACAGAATGAAGTTCTCCGTCCTCATGTTCTGCCACCTGTGACGCAGTGTCTGACATGGCCCTAATATTATCAGCGCACTCTGTTCTCACCCCAGAGTGATCACGCTTACCTCTTAGTTCTGGTAATTTAGCCAAAACCTCAGTCATAACAGTAGCCATATCCTGTAATGTGATTTGTAATGGCCGCCCAGATGTACTCGGCGCTACAATATCACGCACCTCCCTCTGAGCGGGAGATGTAGGTACTGACACGTGAGGCGAGTTAGTCGGCATAACTCTCCCCTCGTTGTTTGGTGAAATTTGTTCAATTTGTACAGATTGACTTTTATTTAAAGTAGCATCAATACAGTTAGTACATAAATTTCTATTGGGCTCCACTTTGGCATTGCAACAAATGACACAGGTATCATCCTCTGAATCAGACATGTTTAACACACTAGAAAATAAACTTGCAACTTGGAAATACAATTCAATTAGAATAATATTAAAATGTACTGTGCCTTTAAGAAGCACAGAAGATCTATGACAGTTGAAAATTAATAAATTGAAACAGTTATAGCCTCAATCCTTGTAAACAACACAACTTTAGCAAAGGTTTAATCCCATTAGCAAAGATAACAAATTCTGAAAGCAGGAAACAAATTACAGAATAAACGTTTTTTATCTCAGTCAAACTATAATTCTCACAGCTCTGCTGAGAGAAATTACCTCCCTCAAAATAAGTTTGAAGACCCCTGAGCTCTGTAGAGATGAACCGGATCATGCAGGGAATACAATGAGTTGCTGACTGAAATATTTGATGCATAGAAAAAGCGCCAAAAAACGGCCCCTCCCCCTCACACACAGCAGTGAGGGAGAACAGAAACTGTCAGAAAAACAGATTAAGCAACTGCCAAGTGGAAAAATAGTGCCCAAACATTTATTCACACAGTACCTCAGCAAATAAAAACGATTTTACATTCCAGCAAAAACGTTAAACATAATCTCTAGTTATTAAACAGCTTTATGTATTTCTTACAGTGTAATTCTAGTGAAGTACCATTCCCCAGAATACTGAAGTGTAAAGTATACATACATGACATTATATCGGTATGGCAGGATTTTCTCATCAATTCCATTGTCAGAAAATAAAAACTGCTACATACCTCTATGCAGATTCATCTGCCCGCTGTCCCCTGATCTGAAGTTTACCTCACTCCTCAGATGGCCGAGAACAGCAATATGATCTTAACTACTCCGGCTAAAATCATAGCAAAACTCTGGTAGATTCTTCTTCAAACTCTGCCAGAGAGGTAATAACACACTCCGGTGCTATTTTAAAATAACAAACTTTTGATTGAAGATATAAAACTAAGTATAATCACCATAGTCCTCTCACACATCCTATCTAGTCGTTGGGTGCAAGAGAATGACTGGGAGTGACGTAGAGGGGAGGAGCTATATGCAGCTCTGCTGGGTGAATCCTCTTGCACTTCCTGTTGGGGAGGAGTAATATCCCAGAAGTAATGATGACCCGTGGACTGATCACACTTAACAGAAGAAAAGATATTTACGCCATATCTTATGATAGATCTTCCTGGTGACAGGCTTTCGAGCCTGAATCAAGGTATCTATGACCGACTCAGAGAACCCCGCTTTGATAAAATGAAGCGTTCAATCTCCAAGCAGTCAGAAATTAGATTTGGATGCTTGAATAGACCTTGAATCAAAAGGTCCCGTCTCAGTGGCAGAGTCCATAGTGGCAGAGAGGACATATCCACCAGGTCTGCATACCAAGTCCTGCGTGGCCACGCAGGCGCTATCAAAATCACTGAAGCTCTCTCCTGTTTGATTCTGGCAATCAGACGCGGAAGGAGAGGGAATGGTGGAAACACATAAGCCAGGTTGAACGACCAGGGTACTGCTAGAGCAGTGCTTTCCAAACTGTGTGTCATGACATATTAGTGTGTTGGTGGCAGTGTGTAGGTGTGTCCCTGCTTCAGCACAAATATTTTGGAAGTTACATTTTTTTTTTACATTTTTGGGGGGTTTCCGACATCCCGCCTGCCTGCTACGCATATCACATGGTTGACACGTGATTGATACCTAGTGGGTCACAGATCATCTTAACCTATTGGCGCAGCTCGGTGGGAACTGAATCTAATTGGCGGCTTTGGTAGCACATTGGCTCCTGACTGCACATGTAGTCTCCTCAATCTGCTTGTGACTGCATGTGTAGTTAGTGAGTGGGATTGCAGTGTTTGCAGCGCGGGCAGTAGTCAGTCGGACTCACATAGCTCTGAGGGTGGCAGCTTAAACGCAGAGTTGAAGTCAGAAGTCAAAGTGTTGGTTTTTTTGCAGCTAGCTCCCAGTAGTGCATTGCTGCTCCTGCTTTGATATATGGATAGGAAGTGGAAGCTTAAAAATGCAAGTTAGTTAACCTCCTGTTTGCTAATACAACTGAATTACTGTGTCGCAAAATGATGTAAGGCTAAAAAAGTGTGTCACCCACATGAAAAGTTTGGAAAGCTCTGTGCTAGAGCATCTATCAGTACTGCCTGAGGATCCCTTGACCTGGATCCGTAACAAGGAAGTTTGGCGTTCTGACGAGACGCCATCAGATCCAATTCTGGTGTGCCCCATAGCTGAACCAGTTGAGCAAACACCTCCGGATGGAGCTCCCACTCCCCCGGATGAAAAGTCTGGGATATAGATTGCTGATAGATGGCAAGAGTGAGCCTCTGCCCATCGGATTATCCTGGAAACATCTATCATCGCCAAGAAACTCCTTGTTCCCCCCTGATGATTGATATAAGCTACAGTCGTGATGTTGTCCGACTGAAACCTGATGAATCCGGCCGAACCCAGCTGAGGCAACGCCTGAAGAACATTGAATATCGCTCTTAATTCCAGAATATTTATCGGTAGGAGGGCCTCCTCCCGAGTCCACAAACCCTGTGCTTTCAGGGAATTCCAGACTGCACCCCAGCCCAGTAGGCTGGCGTCCATCGTCACAATAACCCACGCTGGCCTGCGGAAACACATTCCCCTGGACAGGTGATCCTGTGACAACCACCAAAGAAGAGAGTCTCTGGTCTCTTGATCCAGATTTATCTGAGGAGATAAATCTGCATAATCCCCATTCCACTGTTTGAGCATGCATAGTTGCAGTGGTCTGAGATGCAAGAGCAAACGGAACTATGTCCATTGCCGCTACCATAGGTCAGATTACCTCTATACACTGAGCCACTGACAGCCGAGGAATGGAATGAAGAGCTCGGCAGGTGGTTAAAATCTTTGATTTCCTGACGTCCATCAGAAATATTTTCATGTCCACCGAATCTATCAGAGTTCCCAGGAATGGAACTCTTGAGATCTTAGAAAGGCCAACACTAAGTCCGTGTGAGACTTGGCAAGTTGGAAAGTCAACGCTTGAATTAAGATGTTGTCTAAATAAGGCGCCACTGCTATGCCCCTCGGCCTTAGGACCGCTAGAAGGGACCCTAGCACCTTTGTGAAGGTTCTTGGCGCCGTGGCCAACCCGAAGGGAAGAGCCACAAACTGGTAATGCCTGTCCAGAAAGGCAAACCTGAGGAACTGGTGATGATCTTTGTTTATAGAAATGTGTAGATACGCATCCTTTAGATCCACGGTAGTCATACATTGACCCTCCTGGATCATTGGTAAAATAGTCTGAATGGTATCCATCTTGAAGGATGGAACTTTTAGGAATTGGTTTAGGATCTTGAGATCTAGAATTGGTCTGAAGGTTCCCTCTTTTTTTGGGAATCACAAACAGATTGGAGTAGAAACCTTGCACCTGTTCTATTTTCGGAAATGGGCAGATCACTCCCATGGTATATAGATCTTCTACACAGCGTAAGAACGCCTCTCTTTTTGTCTGGTTTACAGACAATTGAGAAAGAGGGAATCTCCCCCTTGGAGGAGAATCTTTGAAATCTAGGAGATACCCCTGGGTTACAATTTCTACGGCCCAGGAGTCCTGAACGTCTCTTGCCCAGGCCTGAGCAAAGAGAGAAAGTCTGCCCCCTACTTGATCCGGTCCCGGATCGGGGGCTACCCCTTCATGCTGTCTTAGTGGCAGCAGCAGGCTTTTTGGCCTGTTTACCCTTGTTCCAAGCCTGGTTAGGTTTCTAGGTTGGCTTGGATTGAGCAAAGTTCCCCTCTTGCTTTGCAGCAGGGGAAGAGGAAGCGGGACCACCCTTGAAGTTTCGAAAGGAACGAAAATTATTTTGTTTGGTCCTTGTCTTATTTGACTTATCTTGAGGGAGGGCATGACCCTTCCCTCCAGTGATGTCTGAAATGATCTCTTTCAGTGCAGGCCCAAATAGAGTCTTACCTTTGAAAGGGATGGTCAAATGCTTAGATTTAGATGACACATCAGCTGACCAGGACTTAAGCCATAACTTAGCAAGATGAAAAGCTAGTAACTTAGCAAGATGAAAAGCGGCATCTGTAATAAAAGAATTAGCCAACTTAAGGGCCTTAATTCTGTCCAAAATATCATCTAGTGGGGTCTCCATCTGAAGAGCCTCTTCTAGAGCCTCAAACCAAAAAGCAGCTGCAGTGGTTACCGGAACAATGCACGCTATAGGTTGAAGAAGAAAACCCTGATGAACAAAAATTTTCTTTAGGAGACCCTCTAACTTTTTATCCATAGAATCAATGAAAGCACAACTGTCTTCAATAGGTATAGTTGTACGCTTAGCCAAAGTAGAAATAGCTCCCTCCACCTTAGGGACCGTCTACCATGAGTCCTTTATGGTGTCAGAAATGGGAAACATTTTCTTAAAAACAGGAGGGGGAGCGAACGGAATACCTGGTCTATCCCACTCCTTAGTAACAATGTCCGAAATCCTCTTAGGGACCGGAAAAACATCAGTGTAAACAGGAACCTCAAATATTTGTCCATTTTACACAATTTCTCTGGAACGACAATAGGGTCACAATCATCCACAGTAGCTAAAACCTCCCTGAGCAATAAACGGAGGTGCTCTAGCTTAAATTTAAATGCCGTCATATCTGAATCTGTCTGAGGGAACAACCCTACCTCAGAACATTGTGAGGGAATATCGGATACGGCTACCAAAGCGTCAGAAGGCTCAGCATTTGTTCTTAACCCAGAGCTACTGCGCTTCCCTTGCAACCCTGGCAGTTTAGATAAAACCTCTGTGAGGGTAGTATTCATAACTGAAGCCATATCTTGCAAGGTGAAAGAATTAGACGCACTAGAAGTACTTGGCGTCGCTTGTGCGGGCGTAACTGGTTGTGACACTTGGGGAGAACTAGATGGCGAAACCTGATTTCCTTCTGTCTGAGAATCATTTAATGCCAAATTCTTATAAGTCAAAATATGCCGTTTGCAATTTATAGACATAATCAGTACAATTGGGACACATTCTTAAAGGGGGTTCCACAATGGCTTCTAAACAAATTGAACAATGAGTTTCCTCAGTGTCAGACATGTTTAACACTTTATTTAATGAAAAAAACAAATTTGCAAAAACGGTACTGTACCTTTAAGAGAAAAAAAAGGCACACAAAATGCAAAACAGGTTAAAATTGCTTAAAAAATTCAGAAATTTTAACAGTGTACCCACTAAGCTTTAGAAGGACTGCACCACAAGTAAAAAGAGCAATAGACCCCCAAATGAAAAAAAACGAATTGATAATTGTCTAAAACCGGTTAAAACCCCCTAAAGCACCTTGCCACAGCTCTGCTGTGGCCCTACCTGCCCTTAGGAAGCGATAATATGGGGTTTAAAGCTTCAATTAGTCCCTCAGAAGACTATCAGGACCTCAGGAGAAGTTGCTTGCTGCTTGTAAATGCGCAACTGAGGCGCAAAAATAGGCCCCGCCCACCTCACTCGATGTTGCTGGGGCCTACACAAAACTAACAAACCCTGCCTGAAAGCCATGTGGGTTATAAACAACCCCAAAGAACCCTCAAGCAAATGTCCCATAAAACAGAAAACGTTACTCCCAGACACAAAAACGTTTGTCCCAAATTAACATAAACTGAGTGCCCACAAAAAATTAACCCTTTATGCAAGCTAGTAAAAACCTCTGATAACACTAGGATTACTGCTTACCCTTCCCCTAATGGGGACACTGTCAGCCTTTCTGAGTTAACACAGTCTCTGCAGAAAATATGACTGAACATACCTCATTGCTGTATAGCAAGAAACCGTTCCTCACACTGAAGTTTTCCTGTACTCCTCAGCTCATGTGAGAACAGCAGTGGACCTTAGTTACAAATGCAAAGATCATCATCCTCCAGGCAGAAATCTTCATCTATGTCCTGCCTGAGAGTAAATAGTACAACTTAAAAATAATAAACACTTGATTGAAGATAAAATAAAACTAACAGTTTAACACCTCTTCTCTTTACCCTTCATGCTTAGAGCCAGCAAAGAGAATGACTGGGGGGTGGAGTTAAGAGGGGAGCTATATAGACAGCTCTACTGTGGTGCTCTCTTTGCTACTTCCTGTCAGGAAGGACAATATCCCACAAGTTAGGATGAATTTGTGGACTCGGTACATCTTGCAAAAGAAAACACAACCAGCACCTTGCCACAGCCCTGCTGTGGCCCTAGATGCCCTCAGGGATAGTAAATATGGGGTTAAAGCTTCGATTTGGCCCAAAACATCCACCAGGGCCCTCAGGAGTTAGAGCTTGCTGAGTGAAAATAACTGCGCATCTGAGGCGCAAAAAACAGAATTTATGCTTACCTGATAAATTACTTTCTCCAACGGTGTGTCCGGTCCACGGCGTCATCCTTACTTGTGGGATATTCTCCTCCCCAACAGGAAATGGCAAAGAGCCCAGCAAAGCTGGCCATATAGTCCCTCCTAGGCTCCGCCTACCCCAGTCATTCGACCGACGGACAGGAGGAAATATATATAGGAGAAACCATATGGTAACGTGGTGACTGTAGTTAGAGAAAATAATTAATCAGACCTGATTAAAAAACCAGGGCGGGCCGTGGACCGGACACACCGTTGGAGAAAGTAATTTATCAGGTAAGCATAAATTCTGTTTTCTCCAACATAGGTGTGTCCGGTCCACGGCGTCATCCTTACTTGTGGGAACCAATACCAAAGCTTTAGGACACGGATGAAGGGAGGGAGCAAATCAGGTCACCCAAACGGAAGGCACCACGGCTTGCAAAACCTTTCTCCCAAAAATAGCCTCCGAAGAAGCAAAAGTATATAATTTAAAAAATTTGGTCAACAGGAACCTCATTCTTGAAGGCCCATGTGGAAGCCACAGCCCTAGTGGAGTGAGCTGTGATACTTTCAGGAGGCTGCCGTCCGGCAGTCTCAAAAGCCAATCTGATGATGCTTTTAAACCAAAAGGAAAGAGAGGTAGAAGTTGCTTTTTTACCTCTCCTTTAACCAGAATAAACAACAAACAAAGAAGATGTTTGTCTAAAATCTTCAGTAGCCTCTAAATAGAATTGTAGAGCACGGACAACGTCCAAATTGTGTAACAAACGTTCCTTCTATGAAACTGGATTCGGACACAAAGAAGGTACAACTATCTCCTGGTTAATATTTTTGTTGGAAACAACCTTCGGAAGAAAACCAGGCTCAGTACGTAAAACCACCTTATCTGCATGGACCAGATAGGGCAGAGAACACTGCAGAGCAGATAACTCAGAAACTCTTCTAGCGGAAGAAATTGCAACCTAAAACAAAACTTTCCAAGATAATAACTTAATATCTACGGAATGTAAGGGTTCAAACGGAACCCCTTGAAGAACTGAAAGAACTAGATTAAGACTCCAGGGAAGAGTCAAAGGTCTGTAAACAGGCTTGATTCTAACCAGAGCCTGAACAAACGCTTAAACGTCTGGCACAGCTGCCAGCCTTTTGTGAAGTAAAACAGATAAAGCAGAGATCTGTCCCTTCAGAGAACTCGCAGAAAATCCTTTCTCCAAACCTTCTTGTAGAAAGGAAAGAATCTTAGGAATTTTTATCTTGTTCCATGGGAATCCTTTAGATTCACACCAACAGATATATTTTTTCCATATATTATGGTAAATTTTTCTAGTTACAGGCTTTCTAGCCTGAATAAGAGTATCTATTACAGAATCTGAAAACCCACGCTTTGATAAAATCAAGCGTTCAAACTCCAAGCAGTCAGTTGGAGGAAAACCAGATTCGGATGTTCGAATGGACCCTGAATAAGAAGGTCCTGTCTCAAAGGTAGCTTCCATGGTGGAGCCGATGACACATTCACCAGGTCTGCATACCAAGTCCTGCGTGGCCACACAGGAACTATCAAGATCACCGAAGCCCTCTCCAGATTGATCCTGGCTACCAGCCTGGGAATGAGAGGAAACGGTGGGAATACATAAGCTAGGTTGAAGATCCAAGGTGCTACTATTGTATCCAATAGAGTCGCCTTGGGATCCCTGGATTTGGACCCGTAACAAGGGACCATGAAGTTCTGACGAGAGGCCATCAGAACCATGTCTGGAATGCCCCATAATTGAGTTATTTGGGCAAAGATTTCCAGATGGAGTTCCCACTCCCCCGGATGCTCCTCCATCGCCAGGGAACTCCTTGTTACCCCCTGATGGTTGATATATGTAACAGTCGTCATGATGTCTGATTGAAACCTTATGAATTTGGCCTTTGCTAGTCGAGGCCAAGCCTTGAGAGCATTGAATATCGCTCTCAGTTCCATTATGTTTATCGGGAGAAGAGAGTCTTCCCGAAACCATAGACCCTGAGCTTTCAGGGGTTCCCAGACCGCGCCCCAGCCCACCAGACTGGCGTCGGTCGTGACAATGACCTACTCTGGTCTGCGGAAGCTCATTCCCTGTGACAGGTTGTCCAGGGTCAGCCACCAACGGAGTGAATCTCTGGTTATTTGATCTACTTGTATCGTCAGAGACAAGTCTGTTTAATCCCCATTCCACTGTCTGAGCATGCACAGGTGTAATGGTCTTAGATGAATTCGTGCAAAAACATAATTTATGCTTACCTGATAAATTCCTTTCTTCTGTTGTGTGATCAGTCCACGGGTCATCATTACTTCTGGGATATAACTCCTCCCCAACAGGAAATGCAAGAGGATTCACCCAGCAGAGCTGCATATAGCTCCTCCCCTCTACGTCAGTCCCAGTCATTCGACCAAGAATCAACGAGAAAGGAGTAACCAAGGGTGAAGTGGTGACTGGAGTATAATTTAAAAGATATTTACCTGCCTTAAAACAGGGCGGGCCGTGGACTGATCACACAACAGAAGAAAGGAATTTATCAGGTAAGCATAAATTATGTTTTCTTCTGTTATGTGTGATCAGTCCACGGGTCATCATTACTTCTGGGATACCAATACCAAAGCAAAAGTACACGGATGACGGGAGGGATAGGCAGGCTCATTATACAGAAGGAACCACTGCCTGAAGAACCTTTCTCCCAAAAATAGCCTCCGAAGAAGCAAAAGTGTCAAATTTGTAAAATTTGGAAAAAGTATGAAGCGAAGACCAAGTTGCAGCCTTGCAAATCTGTTCAACAGAGGCCTCATTCTTAAAGGCCCAAGTGGAAGCCACAGCTCTAGTGGAGTGAGCTGTAATTCTTTCAGGAGGCTGCTGTCCAGCAGTCTCATAGGCTAAACGTATTATGCTACGAAGCCAAAAAGAGAGAGAGGTAGCAGAAGCTTTTTGACCTCTCCTCTGTCCAGAATAAACGACAAACAGGGAAGAAGTTTGGCGAAAATCTTTAGTTGCCTGCAAGTAGAACTTGAGGGCACGAACTACATCCAGATTGTGTAGAAGACGTTCCTTCTTTGAAGAAGGATTTGGACACAAGGATGGAACAACAATCTCTTGATTGATATTCCTGTTAGTGACTACCTTAGGTAAGAACCCAGGTTTAGTACGCAGAACTACCTTGTCTGAGTGAAAAATCAGATAAGGAGAATCACAATGTAAGGCTGATAACTCAGAGACTCTTCGAGCCGAGGAAATAGCCATTAAAAACAGAACTTTCCAAGATAACAATTTTATATCAATGGAATGAAGGGGTTCAAACGGAACACCCTGTAAAACGTTAAGAACTAAGTTTAAACTCCATGGCGGAGCAACAGCTTTAAACACAGGCTTGATCCTAGCTAAAGCCTGACAAAAAGCCTGGACGTCTGGATTTTCTGACAGACGCCTGTGTAACAAGATGGACAGAGCTGAAATCTGTCCCTTTAATGAACTAGCTGATAGACCCTTTTCTAAACCTTCTTGTAGAAAGGACAATATCCTAGCGATCCTAACCTTACTCCAGGAGTAACCTTTGGATTCGCACCAGTATAGGTATTTACGCCATATTTTATGGTAAATCCTTCTGGTAACAGGCTTCCTAGCCTGTATCAGGGTATCAATAACCGACTCAGAAAAACCACGTTTTGATAAAATCAAGCGTTCAATTTCCAAGCAGTCAGCTTCAGAGAAGTTAGATTTTGATGTTTGAATGGACCCTGTATCAGAAGGTCCTGTCTTAGAGGTAGAGACCAAGGCGGACAGGATGACATGTCCACTAGATCTGCATACCAAGTCCTGCGTGGCCATGCAGGCGCTATTAGAATCACTGATGCTCTCTCCTGTTTGATTTTGGCAATCAATCGAGGAAGCAGCGGGAAGGGTGGAAACACATAAGCCATCC
Source organism: Bombina bombina (assembly GCF_027579735.1). NCBI lineage: Eukaryota > Metazoa > Chordata > Amphibia > Anura > Bombinatoridae > Bombina > Bombina bombina. The sequence goes on from NC_069499.1 coordinate 1,169,329,525, forward strand.
CGAAGTTCCAAGGTGCTGTCAAAGCATCTATCAGAACCGCTCCCGGATCCCTGGATCTGGACCCGTAGAGAGGAAGTTTGGCGTTCTGGCGAGACGCCATGAGATCTATCTCTGGTTTGCCCCAACGTCGAAGTATTTGGGCAAAGACCTCCGGATGAAGTTCCCACTCCCCCGGATGAAAAGTCTGGCGACTCAAGAAATCCGCCTCCCAGTTCTCCACTCCCGGGATGTGGATTGCTGACAGGTGGCAAGAGTGATACTCTGCCCAGCGAATTATCTTTGATACTTCCATCATTGCTAGGGAGCTTCTTGTCCCTCCCTGATGGTTGATGTAAGCTACAGTCGTGATGTTGTCCGACTGAAACCTGATGAACCCCCGAGTTGTTAATTGGGGCCAAGCCAGAAGGGCATTGAGAACTGCTCTCAATTCCAGGATGTTTATTGGAAGGAGACTCTCCTCCTGATTCCATAGTCCCTGAGCCTTCAGAGAATTCCAGACAGCGCCCCAACCTAGTAGGCTGGCGTCTGTTGTTACAATTGTCCAGTCTGGCCTGCTGAATGGCATCCCCCTGGGCAGGTGTGGCCGATAAAGCCACCATAGAAGAGAATTTCTGGTCTCTTGATTCAGATTCAGAGTAGGGGACAAATCTGAGTAATCCCCATTCCACTGACTTAGCATGCACAATTGCAGCGGTCTGAGGTGTAGGCGTGCAAAAGGTACTATGTCCATTGCCGCTACCATTAAGCCGATCACCTCCATGCATTGAGCTACTGACGGGTGTTGAATGGAATGAAGGACACGGCATGCATTTTGAAGCTTTGTTAACCTGTCTTCTGTCAGGTAAATCTTCATTTCTACAGAATCTATAAGAGTCCCCAAGAATGGAACTCTTGTGAGAGGAAAAAACAGAATTTATGTTTACCTGATAAATTACTTTCTCCAACGGTGTGTCCGGTCCACGGCGTCATCCTTACTTGTGGGATATTCTCTTCCCCAACAGGAAATGGCAAAGAGCCCAGCAAAGCTGGTCACATGATCCCTCCTAGGCTCCGCCTACCCCAGTCATTCGACCGACGTTAAGGAGGAATATTTGCATAGGAGAAACCATATGTTACCGTGGTGACTGTAGTTAAAGAAAATAAATCATCAGACCTGATTAAAAAAACCAGGGCGGGCCGTGGACCGGACACACCGTTGGAGAAAGTAATTTATCAGGTAAACATAAATTCTGTTTTCTCCAACATCGGTGTGTCCGGTCCACGGCGTCATCCTTACTTGTGGGAACCAATACCAAAGCTTTAGGACACGGATGAAGGGAGGGAGCAAATCAGGTCACCTAAATGGAAGGCACCACGGCTTGCAAAACCTTTCTCCCAAAAATAGCCTCAGAAGAAGCAAAAGTATCAAATTTGTAAAATTTAGAAAAAGTGTGCAGTGAAGACCAAGTCGCTGCCTTACATATCTGATCAACAGAAGCCTCGTTCTTGAAGGCCCATGTGGAAGCCACAGCCCTAGTGGAGTGAGCTGTGATTCTTTCAGGAGGCTGCCGTCCGGCAGTCTCATAAGCCAATCGGATAATGCTTTTAATCCAGAAGGAGAGAGAGGTAGAAGTTGCTTTTTGACCTCTCCGTTTACCAGAATAAACAACAAACAAAGACAAAGTTTGTCTGAAATCCTTAGTAGCTGCTAAGTAAAATTTGAGAGCACGAACTACATCCAAGTTGTGCAACAAACGTTCCTTCTTTGAAACTGGATTAGGACACAAAGAAGGCACAACTATCTCCTGGTTAATGTTTTTGTTAGAAACAACTTTTGGAAGAAAACCAGGTTTAGTACGCAAAACCACCTTATCTGAATGGAACACCAGATAAGGAGAAGAACACTGCAGAGCAGATAATTCTGAAACTCTTCTAGCAGAAGAAATTGCAACCAAAAACAAAACTTTCCAAGATAATAACTTAATATCAACGGAATGTAAGGGTTCAAACGGAACCCCCTGAAGAACTGAAAGAACTAGGTTGAGACTCCAAGGAGGAGTCAAAATTTTGTAAACAGGCTTGATTCTAACCAGAGCCTGAACAAAGGCTAGAACATCTGGCACAGCTGCCAGCTTTTTGTGAAGTAACACAGACAAGGCAGAAATCTGTCCCATCAAGGAACTTGCAGATAATCCTTTTTCCAATCCTTCTCGAAGGAAGGATAGACTCTTAGGAATCTTAACCTTGTCCCAAGGGAATCCTGCAGATTCACACCAACAGATATACCAAATTATGTGGTAATTTTTCTGGTTACAGGCTTTCAGGCCTGAACAAGAGTATAAATAACAGAATCTGAGAACCCTCGCTTTGATAAGATCAAGCGTTCAATCTCCAAGCAGTCAGCTGGAGTGGGTCGAACGGACCTAGAACAAGAAGGTCTCTCAAAGGTAGCTTCCATGGTGGAGCCGATGACATATTCACCAGATCTGCATACCAAGTCCTGCGTGGCCACGCAGGAGCTATCAAAATCACCGACGCCCTCTCCTGATTGATCCTGGCTACCAGCCTGGGGATGAGAGGAAACGGCGGGAACACATAAGCTAGTTTGAAGGTCCAAGGTGCTACTAGTGCATCCACTAGAGCCGTCTTGGGATCCCTGGATCTGTACCCGTAGTAAGGAACTCTGAAGTTCTGACGAGAGGCCATCAGATCCATGTCTGGAATGCCCCACGGTTGAGTGACTTGGGCAAAGATTTCCGGATGGAGTTCCCACTCCCCCGGATGCAATGTCTGACGACTCAGAAAATCCGCTTCCCAATTTTCCACTCCTGGGATGTGGATAGCAGACAGGTGGCAGGAGTGAGACTCCGCCCATAGAATGATTTTGGTCACTTCTTCCATCGCTAGGGAACTCCTTGTTCCCCCCTGATGGTTGATGTATGAACTTGGCCCTCGCTAGCTGAGGCCAAGCTTTGAGAGCATTGAATATCGCTCTCAGTTCCAGAATATTTATCGGTAGAAGAGATTCTACCCGAGACCAAAGACCCTGAGCTTTCAGGGATCCCCAGACCGCGCCCCAGCCCATCAGACTGGCGTCGGTCGTGACAATGACCCACTCTGGTCTGCGGAAGGTCATCCCTTGTGACAGGTTGTCCAGGGACAGCCACCAACGGAATGAGTCTCTGGTCCTCTGATTTACTTGTATCTTCGGAGACAAGTCTGAATAGTCCCCATTCCACTGACTGAGCATGAACAGTTGTAATGGTCTTAGATGAATGCGCACAAAAGGAACTATGTCCATTGCCGCTACCATCAAACCTATCACTTCCATGCACTGCGCTATGGAAGGAAGAGGAACGGAATGAAGTATCCGACAAGAGTCTAGAAGTTTTGTTTTTCTGGCTTCTGTCAGAAAAATCCTCATTTCTAAGGAGTCTATTATAGTTCCCAAGAAGGGAACCCTCGTTGACGGAGATAGAGAACTCTTTTCCACGTTCACTTTCCATCCGTGAGATCTGAGAAAGGCCAGGACAATGTCCGTGTGAGCCTTTACTTGAGGAAGGGACGACGCTCGAATCAGAATGTCGTCCAAGTAAGGTACTACAGCAATGCCCCTTGGTCTTAGCACCGCCAGAAGGGACCCTAGTACCTATGAGAAAATCCTAAGAGCAGTGGCTAATCCGAAAGAAAATGCCACGAACTGGAAATGCTTGTCCAGGAATGCAAACCTTAGGAACCGATGATGTTCCTTGTGGATAGGAATATGTAGATACGCATCCTTGAAATCCACCTTGGTCATGAATTGACCTTCCTGGATGGAAGGAAGAAGTGTTCGAATGGTTTCCATCTTGAACGATGGAACCTTGAGAAACTTGTTCAAGATCTTGAGATCTAAGATTGGTCTGAACGTTCCCTCTTTTTTGGGAACTATGAACAGATTGGAGTAGAACCCCATCCCTTGTTCTCCTAATGGAACAGGATGAATCACTCCCATTTTTAGCAGGTCTTCTACCCAATGTAAGAATGCCTGTCTTCTTATGTGGTCTGAAGACAACTGAGACCTGTGGAACCTCCCCCTTGGAGGAAGCCCCTTGAACTCCAGAGAATAACCTTAGGAGACTATTTCTAGCGCCCAAGGATCCAGAACATCTCTTTCCCAAGCCTGAGCGAAGAGAGAGAGTCTGCCCCCCACCAGATCCGGTCCCGGATCGGGGGCCCGCATTTCATGCTGTCTTGGTAGCAGTGGCAGGTTTCCTGGCCTGCTTTCCTTTGCTCCAGCCTTGCATAGGTCTCCAGGCTGGATTGGCTTGAGAAGTATTACCTTCCTGCTTAGAGGACGTAGCCCTTGGGGCTGATCCGTTTCTGCGAAAGGGACGAAACTTAGGTTTATTTTTGGTCTTGAAAAGACCTATCCTGAGGAAGGGCGTGGCCCTTGCCCCCAGTGATATCAGAGATAATCTCTTTCAAGTCAGGGCCAAAGAGTGTTTTCCCCTTGAAAGGAATGTCAAGCAATTTGTTCTTGGAAGACGCATCCGCTGCCCAAGATTTTAACCAAAGCGCTCTGCGCCACAATAGCAAACCCAGAATCTTTTCGCCACTAACCTAGCCAATTGCAAGGTGGCGTCTAGGGTGAAAGAATTAGCCAATTTAAGAGCACGAATTCTGTCCATAATCTCCTCATAAGAAGAAGAATTACTAATAATCGCCTTTCCTAGCTCATCAAACTAGAAACACGCGGCTGCAGAGACAGGGACAATGCATGCAATTGGTTGTAGAAGGGAACCTTGCTGAACAAACATCTTTAGCAGACCTTCTAATTTTTTATCCATAGGATCTTGGAAAGCACAACTATCTTCTATGGGTATAGTGGCGCGCTTGTGTAGAGTAGAAACCGCCCCCTCGACCTTGGGGACTGTCTGCCATCAGTCCTTTCTGGGGTCGACTATAGGAAAACAATTTTATAAATATGGGGGGAGGTACTAAAGGTATACCGGGCCTGTCCCATTCTTTACTAACAATGTACGCCACCCGCTTGGATATAGGAAAAGCTTCGGGGGGCCCCGGGGCCTCTAAGAACTTTTCCATTTTACATAGTGGTTCTGGAATGACCAGATAATCACAACCATCCAAATTGGATAACACCTCCTTAAGCAGAGCGCGGAGATGTTCCAACTTAAATTTAAAAGTAATCACATCAGGTTCAGCTTGTTGAGAAATGTTTCCTGAATCTGAAATTTCTCCCTCAGACAAAACCTCCCTGGCCCCCTCAGACTGGTGTAGGGGCCCTTCAGAAACCATATCATCAGCGTTCTCATGCTCTACAGAATTTTCTAAAACAGAGCAGTCGCGCTTTCGCTGATAAGTGGGCATATTGGCTAAAATGTTTTTGATAGAATTATCCATTACAGCCGTTAAATGTTGCATAGTAAGGAGTATTGGCGCACTAGATGTACTAGGGGCCTCCAGTATGGGCAAGACTGGTGTAGACGAAGGAGGGGATGATGCAGTACCATGCTTACTCCCCTCACTCGAGGAATCATCTTGGGCATCATTTTTACTAAATTTTTTTATGACATAAAATACATATAGTTAAATGAGAAGGAACCTTGGTTTCCCCACAGTCAGAACACAATCTATCTGGTAGTTCAGACATGTTAAACAGGCATAAACTTGATAACAAAGCACAAAAAACGTTTTAAAATAAAACCGTTACTGTCACTTTAAATTTTAAACTAAACACACTTTATTATTGCAATTGCGAAAAAGTATGAAGGAATTGTTCAAAATTCACCAAAATTTCACCACAGTGTCTTAAAGCCTTAAAAGTATTGCACACCAAATTTGGAAGCTTTAACCCTTAAAATAACGGAACCGGAGCCGTTTTTATATTTAACCCCTTTACAGTCCCTGGAATCTGCTTTGCTGAGACCCAACCAAGCCCAAAGGGGAATACGATACCAAATGATGCCTTCAGAAAGACTTTTCTATGTATCAGAGCTCCACACACATGCAGCTGCATGCCATGCTGTCCTCAAAAACAAGTGCGCCATACCGGCGCGAAAATGAGGCTCTGACTATGATTAGGGAAAGCCCCTAAAGAATAAGGTGTCTAAAACAGTGCCTGCCGATATAATCATATCAAAATACCCAGAATAAATGATTCCTCAAGGCTAAATATGTGTTAATAATGAATCGATTTAGCCCAGAAAAAGTCTACAGTCTTAATAAGCCCTTGTGAAGCCCTTATTTACTATCTTAATAAACATGGCTTACCGGATCCCATAGGGAAAATGACAGCTTCCAGCATTACATCGTCTTGTTAGAATGTGTCATACCTCAAGCAGTAAGAGACTGCACACTGTTCCCCCAACTGAAGTTAATTGCTCTCAACAGTCCTGTGTGGAACAGCCATGGATTTTAGTTACGGTGCTAAAATCATTTTCCTCATACAAACAGAAATCTTCATCTCTTTTCTGTTTCTGAGTAAATAGTACATACCAGCACTATTTTAAAATAACAAACTCTTGATTGAATAATAAAAACTACAGTTAAACACTAAAAAACTCTAAGCCATCTCCGTGGAGATGTTGCCTGTACAACGGCAAAGAGAATGACTGGGGTAGGCGGAGCCTAGGAGGGATCATGTGACCAGCTTTGCTGGGCTCTTTGCCATTTCCTGTTGGGGAAGAGAATATCCCACAAGTAAGGATGACGCCGTGGACCGGACACACCTATGTTGGAGAAAGAGAACTCTTCTTTTCGTTCACTTTCCATCCATGCGACCTTAGAAATGCCAGAACTAACTCTGTATGAGACTTGGCAGTTTGAAAGCTTGAAGCTTGTATTAGAATGTCGTCTAGGTACGGAGCTACCGAAATCCCTCGCGGTCTTAGTACCGCCAGAAGGGCACCCAGAACCTTTGTGAAGATTCTTGGAGCCGTAGCCAATCCGAATGGAAGAGCTACAAACTGGTAGTGCCTGTCTAAGAAGGCAAACCTTAGATACCGGTGATGATCTTTGTGAATCGGTATGTGAAGGTAAGCATCTTTTAAATCCACTGTGGTCATGTACTGACCCTTTTGGATCATGGGTAAGATTGTCCGAATAGTTTCCATTTTGAACGATGGAACTCTTAGGAATTTGTTTAGAATCTTTAAATCTAAGATTGGCCTGAAAGTTCCCTCTTTTTTGGGAACCACAAACAGGTTTGAGTAGAACCCTTGTCCTTGTTCCAACCGCGGAACCGGATGGATCACTCCCATTAATAACAGATCTTGTACACAGCGTAGAAACGCTTCTTTCTTTATCTGGTTTGTTGACAACCTTGACAGATGAAATCTCCCTCTTGGGGGAGATAATTTGAAGTCTAGAAGGTATCCCTGAGATATGATCTCTAGCGCCCAGGGATCCTGAACATCTCTTGCCCAGGCCTGGGCGAAGAGAGAAAGTCTGCCCCCCACTAGATCCGGTCCCGGATCGGGGGCTCTCGGTTCATGCTGTCTTTGGGGCAGCAGCAGGTTTCCTGGCCTGCTTGCTCTTGTTCCAGGACTGGTTAGGCTTCCAGCCTTGCCTGTAACGAGCAACAGCTCCCTCCTGTTTTGGTGCAGTGGAGGTTGATGCTGCTCCTGTTTTGAAATTCCGAAAGGGACGAAAATTAGACTGTCTAGCCTTAGCTTTGGCTTTGTCTTGAGGTAGGGCGTGGCCCTTACCTCCTGTAATGTCAGCGATAATTTCTTTCAAACCGGGCCCAAATAAAGACTGCCCCTTGAAAGGTATATTAAGTAATTTGGACTTAGAGGTAACATCAGCTGACCAGGATTTTAGCCACAGCGCCCTACGTGCCTGTATGGCGAATCCTGAGTTCTTAGCCGTAAGTTTTGGTTAAATGTACTACGGCCTCCGAAATGAATGAATTAGCTAGTTTAAGGACTCTAAGCCTGTCCGTAATGTCGTCTAGCGTAGATGAACTAAGGTTCTCTTCCAGAGACTCAATCCAAAATGCTGCCGCAGCCGTAATCGGCGCGATACATGCAAGGGGTTGCAATATAAAACCTTGTTGAACAAACATTTTCTTAAGGTAACCCTCTAATTTTTTATCCATTGGATCTGAAAAAGCACAGCTATCCTCCACCGGGATAGTGGTACGCTTAGCTAAAGTAGAAACTGCTCCCTCCACCTTAGGGACCGTTTGCCATAAGTCCCGAGTGGTGGTGTCTATTGGAAACATCTTTCTAAATATTGGAGGGGGTGAAAACGGCACACCGGGTCTATCCCACTCCTTAGTAACAATTTCAGTTAGTCTCTTAGGTATAGGAAAAACGTCAGTACTCGCCGGTACCGCAAAGTATTTATCCAACCTACACAGTTTCTCTGGTATTGCAATGGTGTTACAATCATTGAGAGCTGCTAAGACCTCCCCTAGTAATACACGGAGGTTCTCCAATTTAAATTTAAAATTTGAAATATCTGAATCCAATCTGTTTGGATCAGAACCGTCACCTACAGAATGAAGCTCTCCGTCCTCATGCTCTGCAAGCTGTGACGCAGTATCAGACATGGCCCTAGTATTGTCAGCGCACTCTGTTCTCACCCCAGAGTGATCACGCTTGCCTCTTAGTTCTGGTAATTTAGACAAAACTTCAGTCATAACAGTAGCCATATCTTGTAATGTTATCTGTAATGGCCGCCCAGATGTACTAGGCGCCATAATATCACGCACCTCCCGGGCGGGAGATGCAGGTACTGCCGCGTGAGGCGAGTTAGTCGGCATAACTCTCCCCTCGCTGTTTGGTGAAATTTGTTCAAATTGTACAGATTGACTTTTATTTAAAGTAGCATCAATACAGTTAGTACATAAATTTCTATTGGGCTCCACCTTGGCATTGGAACAAATGACACAGATATCTTCCTCTGAGTCAGACATGTTTAACACACTAGCAATAAACTTGCAACTTGGTTATAATCTTTTTTTAGCAAAAACGTACTGTGCCTCAAAGAGGTACTAAACGATTAAATGATTAAATGACAGTTGAAATAATGAACTGAAAAAACAGTTATAGCATCAAACTTTAAAACAACACAACTTTTAGCAAAGGTTTGTTCCCATTAGAAAAATAACAATAATTAAATTTGACATAAAAATTACAGAGCAACGTTTTTATTCACAGTCAATATAAAATTCTCACAGCTCTGCTGAGAGAATCTACCTCCCTCTAAAGAAGTTTGAAGACCCCTGAGATCTGTCAGAGATGAACCGGATCATGCAGGAAATATAAGAGTAACTGACTGGAATTTTTTGATGCGTAGCAAAGAGCGCCAAAAACGGCCCCTCCCCCTCACACACAGCAGTGAAGAGAAACGAAACTGTCATAATTAAAACCAAACAACTGCCAAGTGGAAAATAATGCCCAAATATTTATTCACTCAGTACCTCAGAAATGTAAACGATTCTACATTCCAGCAAAAACGTTTAACATGATAAATACTTATTAAAAGGATTAGTGACTTTTAACAGAGTAGTTCCGGTGAAATACCATCCCCAGAATACTGAAGTGTATACATACATGACATTATAACGGTGTGGCAGGATTTTCTCATCAATTCCATTCAGAAAATAAAAACTGCTACATACCTCAATGCAGATTCATCTGCCCGCTGTCCCCTGATCTGAAGCTTTTACCTCCCTCAGATGGCCGAGAACAGCAATATGATCTTAACTACTCCGGTTAAAATCATAGTAAAAAACTCTGGTAGATTCTTCCTCAAACTCTGCCAGAGAAGTAATAACACGCTCCGGTGCTATTGTAAAATAACAAACTTTTGATTGAAGTCATAAAAACTAAGTATAATCACCATAGTCCTCTCACACATCCTATCTAGTCGTTGGGTGCAAGAGAATGACTGGGACTGACGTAGAGGGGAGGAGCTATATGCAGCTCTGCTGGGTGAATCCTCTTGCATTTCCTGTTGGGGAGGAGTTATATCCCAGAAGTAATGATGACCCGTGGACTGATCACACATAACAGAAGAAAGGAACTATGTCCATTGCCGCAACCATCAAACCTATTACTTCCATGCACTGCGCTATGGAAGGAAGAAGAACAGAATGAAGTACCTGACAAGAGCTTAGAAGTTTTGATTTTCTGGCCTCTGTCAGAAAAACCTTCATTTCTAAGGAAACTATTATTGTTCCCAAGAAGGGAACTCTTGTTGACGGGGACAGAGAACTTTTTTCTATGTTCACTTTCCACCTGTGAGATCTGAGAAAGGCTAGGACAATGTCCGTATGAGCCCTTGCTTTTGACAGAGACGACACTTGAATCAGGATGTCGTCCAAGTAAGGTACTACTGCAATGCCCCTTGGTCTTAGCACCGCTAGAAGGGACCCTAGTACCCTTGTGAAAATCCTTGGAGCAGTGGCTAATCCGAATGGAAGTGCCACAAACTGGTAATGCTTGTCCAGAAAGGCGAACCTTAGGAACCGAAAATGTTCCTTGTGGATAGGAATACGTAGGTACGCATCCTTTAAGTCCACCGTGGTCATGAATTGACCTTCCTGGATGGTAGGAAGGATCGTTCGAATGGTTTCCATTTTGAACGATGAAACCCTTAGAAACTTGTTTAGAATCTTGAGATCTAAAATAGGTCTGAATGTTCCCTCTTTTTTGGGAATTATGAACAGGTTGGAGTAAAAACCCATCCCTTGTTCTAATGGAACAGGATGAATCACTCCCATGCTTAACAGGTCTTCTACACAGTGTAAGAATACCTGTTCGAAGATAATTGAGACCCGTGGAACCTTCCCCTTTGGGGTAGTTCCCTGAATTCCAGGAGATAACCTTGAGAAACTATTTCTAGCGCCCAAGGATCCTGAACATCTCTTGCCCCAGCCTGAGCAAAGAGAGAAAGTCTGCCCCCCACCAGATCCTTCCCAGATCGGGGGCCAACACTTCATGCTGTTTTGGTAGCAGTGGCAGGTGACTTGGCCTGCTTACCCTTGTTCCAGCCTTGCATCGGCCTCCAGGCTGGCTTGGTTTGAGAAGTATTACCCTCTTGCTTAGAGGGTGTAGAATTTGAGGCTGGTCCGTTTCTGCGAAAGGGACGAAAATTTGGCTTATTTTTAGCCTTAAAAGACCTATCCAGAGGAAGGGCGTGGCCCTTTCCCCCAGTGATGTCTGAAATAATCTCTTTCAAGTCAGGGCCAAACAGTGTTTTACCCTTGAAAGGGATGTTAAGCAAAAGCGCTCTGCGCGCCACGATAGCAAACCCTGAATTATTCGCCGCTAATCTAGCTAATTGCAAAGCGGCATCTAAAATAAAAGAGTTAGCCAATTTAAGAGCTTGAACTCTGTCCAAAACCTCCTCGTACGAAGATTCTTTATTGAGCGACTTTTCTAGTTCTTCGAACCAGAAACACGCAGCTGTAGTGACAGGAACAATGCATGAAATTGGTTGTAGAAGGTAACCTTGCTGAACAAACATCTTTTTAAGCAAACCCTCTAACCTTTAATCCATAGGATCTTTAAAGCACAACTATCTTCTATAGGAATAGAAGTGCGTTTGTTTAGAGTAGAAACCGCCCCCTCGACCTTGGGGACTGTATGCTATAAGTCCTTTCTGGGGTCGACTATAGGAAATAATTTCTTAAATATAGGGGGAGGACAAAAGGTATGCCGGGCCTTTCCCACTCCTTATTTACTATGTCCGCCACCCGCTTGGGTATAGGAAAAACATCGGGGGGCACCGGAACCTCTAGGAACTAGTCCATCTTACCTAATTTCTCTGGAATGACCAAATTGTCACAATCATCCAGAGTAGATAATACCTCCTTAAGAAGTGCGTGGAGATGTTGTAATTTAAATTTAAAAGTTACAATATCAGGTTCTGCTTGTTGAGAAATTTTCCCTGAATCTGAAATTTCTCCCTCAGACAAAACCTCCCTCCTGGCCCCTTCAGATAGGTGTGAGGGTATGTCAGAACAGATATCATCAGCGTCCTTTTGCTCTTCAGTGTTTAAAACAGAGCAATCACGCTTTCTCTGATAAGTAGGCATTTTGGAAAAAATGCATGCAATAGAATTATCCATTACAGCCATTAATTGTTGTATGGTAATAAGTATTGGCGCACTAGATGTACTAGGGGCCTCTTGTGTGGGCAAAACTGGTGTAGACACAGAAGGGGATGATGCAGTACCATGCTTACTCCCCTCATTAGAGGAATCATCTTGGGCAATATCATATCTATGGCATTATTATCCCTACTTTGTTTGGACATTATGACACAAATATATCACATATATTTAAATGGGGAGACACATTGGCTTTCATACATATAGAACATCGTTATCTGATGGTTCAGACATGTTAAACAGGCTTAAACTTGTCAACAAAGCACAAAAAACGTTTTACAATAAAACCGTTACTGTCCCTTTAAATTTTAAACTGAACACACTTTATTACTGAATATGTGAAAAAGTATGAAGGAATTGTTCAAAATTCACCAAAATTTCACCACAGTAACTTAAAGCCTTAAAAGTATTGCACACCAAATTTGAAAGCTTTAACCCTTAAAATAACGGAATCGGAGCCGTTTTTACATTTAACCCCTATACAGTCCCAGGTATCTGCTTTGCTGAGACCCAACCAAGCCCAGAGGGGAATACGATACCAAATGATGCCTTCTATAAGCTTTTTCAGTGGTTCTTAGCTCCTCACACATGCATCTGCATGCCATGCTTTCCAAAAACAACTGCGCATTAGAGGCGCGAAAATGAGGCTCTGTCTATGACTAGAAAAGGCCCCCAGTGAAAAAGGTGTCCAATACAGTGCCTGCCGTTTTTATTAAAACAATCCCCAAGATTTAACAACTATTAAAAGTAATAATCTGCCAAATATACTTAGTAAAGTAATCGTTTTAGCCCAGAAAAATGTCTACCAGTTTTTTAAGCCCTAATGAAGCCCTTTATTCTTTTACTTAAACTAAGAAAATGGCTTACCGGTTCCCATAGGGAAAATGACAGCTTCCAGCATTACCGAGTCTTGTTAGAAATGTGTCATACCTCAAGCAGCAAAAGTCTGCTCACTGTTTCCCCCAACTGAAGTTAATTCCTCTCAACAGTCCTGTGTGGAAACAGCCATCGATTTTAGTAACGGTTGCTAAAATCATTTTCCTCTTACAAACATAAATCTTCATCTCCTTTCTGTTTCAGAGTAAATAGTACATACCAGCACTATTTTAAAATAACAAACTCTTGATTGAAGAACAAAAACTACATTTAAACACCAAAAAACTCTAAGCCATCTCCGTGGAGATGTTGCCTGTGCAACGGCAAAGAGAATGACTGGGGTAGGCGGAGCCTAGGAGGGACTATATGGCCAGCTTTGCTGGGCTCTTTGCCATTTCCTGTTGGGGAGGAGAATATCCCACAAGTAAGGATGACGTCGTGGACCGGACACACCTATGTTGGAGAAATAGGCCCCGCCCATCTCACTCGATGTCTCTACCGACTCAAAGAACCATACCAAAACGGTTTTAAACTAGCCATGTGGGTTCTGAGACCCAAAAAATAAGCCAAGTGTACCCTCAATAAAGTTGTCCAAAAAACGTTATTGCCCACAAAACGTTAACAGCACTCCCAGTTCATAAAACGTTTGCCCACAAACATTCAAAACTTAGTGTCAACCATTTTTGTAATAGGCCCCTTATGCAAGCTTAGTAATGCCCTTCTATAGCTCTTAGGATTACTGCTTACCCTTACCCTCATGGGGATACTGTCAGCCTTTCTGAAATATACAGTCTCTGCAGAAAAAATGACTGAACATACCTCATTGCTATATAGCATGAAAACGTTCCTCCCACTGAAGTTTTCTGTACTCCTCAGCCTCTGTGGGAACAGCACTGGATCTTAGTTACAAAATGCTAAGATCATCATCCTCCAGGCAGAAGTCTTCATCCTTCTGCTGCCTGAGAGTAAATAGTACACACCGGTACCATATAAAACAAAACTCTTGCTTGAAGAAATTAAAAACTAATATTTTATCACCTCTTTCACTTTACCCTTCCTAGTACTTTAAGTAGGCAAAGAGAATGACTGGGGGGTGGAGCTAAGGGTGGAGCTATATAGACAGCTCTGCTGTGGTGCTCTTTGCCACTTCCTGTTAGGAAGGATAATATCCCACAAGTAAAGGAAGAAATGGCTCAACAGTGATATGGTTAAATATTCAGAGCTAGGAGTCAACTATGCTTAGAAAGGTAATGTGAAATGTTTGAATGAAAGAAATGTGTGAATTTGGTAAAACAGTGTGTCAGGACCGCATCTCTGGGATAATCTTTCAGATTAGTAACATGACTTCATACCTGGTCTGTGGGCCCTGAGTCTGAACAAGGAGGACAGATGGTATGTCTCGGCTGTTGCCACTCTGAGAGAATACTGATTTTGTTCCAGTTTGGCTTATTCTGGCGACAGACTGGAGAGATAAAAAGAGAAGGTGTCAAGCACACACAGATACTACAGCTGAAAACATGCACAGATTTATGATAGAAAGGCATTCTGTAACTAATGGTTTCACCAACTAATGGAATAACCTGTTGTACAAGTGGGCAAAAGAAAGAAATTAGCTACTGCTATCAGACAAATTCCATTAGGTCTACTGTTCCTCTCTTTCACAACTGTTATTTTTGTTATTTTTAGTAAGACAATGGTGTCATCAATAAATATGGTATATGTCAACCTAAAAGCATAGCAGGCAATATCACTTATACAAATATTACATTACAAATGACATAACACTTAGGTCACTCTACTTATCACTTCACCTTCTTCTCTATGATAATTTACAATTATTAATGTTTAATTATGTGTACTGAAATTTATGAGTAATCAAATTCTGAGAACTGGAAAAGTGCACTGCAGATTTCACAAGCCTAATTAGTGTCAGGAGAGGCGATCAGATGAGGAACTAGAAAACAAATAGTTTTGCTAAAAGACATAATTTATGTAAGAACTTACCTGATAAATTAATTTTTCATATTGGCAAGAGTCCATGAGCTAGTGACATATGGGATATACAATCCTACCAGGAGGGGCAAAGTTTCCCAAACCTCAAAATGCTTATAAAAACACCCCCTCACCACACCCACAATTCAGTTTAACGAATAGCCAAGAAGTGGGGTGATAAAGAAAGGAGTAAAAAGCATCAACAAAGGAATTTGGAAATAATTGTGCTTTATACAAAAAAATCATAACCACCATAAAAAAGGGGGTGGGCCTCATGGACTCTTGCCAATATGAAAGAAATGAATTTATCAGGTAAGTTCTGACATAAATTATGTTTTCTTTCATGTAATTGGCAAGAGTCCATGAGCTAGTGATGTATGGGATAGCAATACCCAAGATGTGGAACTCCACACAAGAGTCACTAGAGAGGGAGGGATAAAAATAAAAACAGCCATTTTCCACTGAAAAAATTAATCCACAACCCAAAATATAAGTTAATTCTCATAAATGTGAGGAAAAAAACTTAAACCAAAAGCAGAAAAATCAAACTGAAACAGCTGCCTGAAGAACTTTTCTATCAAAAACTGCTTCCAAAGAAGCAAATACATCAAAATTGTAGAATATAGTAAATGTATGCAAAGAAGACCAAGTAGCACCTTTGCAAATCTGATCAACTGAAGCTTCATTCTTAAAAGCCCAGGAAGTGGAAACTGATCTATTAGAATGAGCTGTAATTCTCTGAGGCGTGGCTTGACCCGACTCCAAATAGGCTTGATGAATCAAAAGTTTTAACCACGAGGCCAAGGAAACGGCAGAAGCCTTCTGACCTTTCCTGGAACCAGAGAAGATAACAAATAGACTAGAAATCTTCCTGAAATCTTTAGTAGCTTCAGCATAATATTTCAGAGATCTCACCACATCCAAAGAATGTAAAGATCTCACCATAGAATTCTTAGGATTAGGACACAAGGAAGGAACAACAATTTCTCTATTAATGTTGTTAGAATTCACAATCTTAGGTAAGAATTTAAATGAAGTCAGCAAAACTGCCTTATCCGGATGAAAAATCAGAAAAGGAGATTCACAACAGAGAGCGGATAATTCACAAACTCATCTAGCAGAAGAGATGGCCAAAAGAAACAACACTTTCCAAAAAAGTAGTTTAATGTCCAAAGACTGCATAAGCTCAAAACGGAGAAGCCTGTAAAGCCTTCAAAACCAAATTAAGACTCCAAGGAGGAGAGATTGATTTAATGACAGGCTAGATACGAACCAAAGCCTGCACAAAACAATAAATATCAGGAAGTTTAGCAATCTTTCTGTGAAATAAAACAGAAAGAGCAGAGATTTGTCCTTTCAAGGAACTTGCAGATAAACCTTTATCCAAACCATCCTGAAGAAACTAAAATTCTAGGAATTCTAAAAGAATGCAAGAGAATTTACTAGAAACAGATTTACGAGCCTGCAACATAGTATTAATCACTGAGTCAGAGAAACCTCTATGACTAAGCACTAAGCGTTCAATTTCCATACCTTCAAATTTAATGATTTGAGATCCTGCTGGAAAAACGGACCTTGAGATAGGTCTGGCCTTAATGGAAGTGGCCAAGGTTGGCAACTGGACATCCGAACAAGATCCACATACCAAAACCTGTAAGACCATGCTGGAGCCACCAGCAGCACAAACGATTGCTCCATGATGATTTTGGAGATCACTCTTGGAAGAAGAACTAGAGGCGGGAAAATATAAGCAGGTTGATAAAGGAAGTGTCAACGCATCCACTCCTTCCGCCTGAGGATCTCTAGACCTGGACAGGTACCTGGGAAGTTTTTTGTTTAGATGAGATGCCATCAGATCTATTTCTGGAAGCCCCCACATCTGAACAACTTGAGAAAACACATCTGGGTGGAGAGACCATTCTCCCGGATGTAAAGTCTGATGACTGAGGTAATCCGCTTCCCAATTGTCTATACCTGGGATATGCACCGCAGAGATTAGACAGGAGCTGGATTCCGCCCAAACAAGTATCCGAGATACTTCTTTCATAGCTTGAGGACTGTGAGTCCCACCTTGATGATTGACATATGCCACAGTTGTGATATTGTCCGTCTGAAAACAAATGAACGGTTCTCTCTTCAACAAAGGCCAAAACTGAAGAGCCCTGAGAATCACACGGAGTTCCAAAATATTGATTGGTAATCTCGCCTCTTGAGATTTCCAAACCCCTTGTGCTGTCAGAGATCCCCAAATAGCTCCCCAACCTGAAAGAATCGCATCTGTTGTTATCACAGTCCAGGTTGGACAAACGAAAGAGGCCCCTAGAATTATACGATGGTGATCTAACCACCAACTCAGAGAAAGTCGAATATTGGGATTTAAGGATATTAATTGTGATATCCTTGTATATTCCCTGCACCATTGGTTCAGCATACAAAGCTAGAGAGATCTCATATGAAAACACGCAAAGGGGATCGCGACCGATGCTGCAGTCATGAGACCTAAAACTTTCATGCACATAGCTACTGAAGGGAGGGTTCCGACAGGCTGCCACCAATTTCAAACGTCTCTTGTCTGTTAGAGACAGTCATGGACACTGAATCTATCTGGAAACCTAAAAAGGTTACCTTTGTCTGAGGAATCAAAGAACTTTTTGGTAAATTGATCCTCCAACCATGTCTTCGAAGAAACAACACTAGTTGATTCGTGTGAGATTCTGCAGTACGTAAAGACTGAGCGAGTACCAAGATATCGTCCAAATAAGGAAACACCGCAATACCCCGCTCTCTGATTACAAAGAGTAGGGCACCGAGAACCTTTGAAAAGATTCTTGGACCTGTCGATAGGCCAAAAGGAAGAGCAACCAATTGGTAATACTTGTCTAGAAAAAAGAATCTCAGGAACTGATAGTGATCCGGATGAATCGGAATATGAAGATATGCATCCTGTAAGTCTATTGTTGAAATTTAATGCCCTTGCTGAACAAAAGGCAGAATAGTCCTTATAGTCACCATTTTGAAAGTTGGTACTCTTACATATCGATTCAAAATCTTTAGATCCAGAACTGGTCTGAATGAATTTTCTTTCTTTGGGACAATGAATAGATTTGAATAAAACCCCAGACCCTGTTCCTGAAACGGAACTGGCATGATTACCACTGATAACTCCAGGTCGGAAACACACTTCAGGAAAGCCTGAGCCTTTACTGGGTTTACTGGAATGCGTAAGAGAAAAAAACATAATTTATGCTTACCTGATAAATGTATTTCTCTTGTGATGTATCGAGTCCACGGATTCATCCTTACTTGTGGGATATTCTCCTCCCCTACAGGAAGTGGCAGAGAGAGCACCCACAGCAGATCTGCCTATATAGCTCCCCCCCTTAGCTCCACCCCCCAGTCATTCGACCGAAGGCTAGGAAGAAAAAGGAGAAACTATAGGGTGCAGTGGTGACTGAAAGTTTCCCTGGGACACAATTTCTAAAACCCAGGGATCGTGAACATCTCTTTCCCAAGCCTGAGCGAAGAGAGAGAGTCTGCCCCCTACTAGATTCGGTCCTGGATCGGGGGCTACCCCTTCATGATGTCTTAGAGGCAGCTGCAGGCTTCTTGGCCTGTTTACCCTTGTTCCAAGCCTGGTTAGGTCTCCAGACTGACTTGGATTGGGCAAAATTCCCCTCTTGCTTTGCAGCAGAGAAAGCTGAAGCGGGAGCACTCTTGAAACTCCAAAAGGAACGAAACTTATTTTGTTTGGTCCTCATCTTATTTGATCTATCCTGAGGGAGGGCATGACCTTTCCCTCCAGTGATGTCTGAAATAATCTCTTTCAGTTCAGGCCCGAATAGGGTCTTTCCTTTGAAAGGGATGTTCAAAAGTTTAGTTTTAGATAACACATCAGCAGACCAGGATTTAAGCCATAACGCCCTGCGAGCTAAAATGACAAAACCTGAATTATTTGCCGCTAATTTAGCCAGTTGAAAAGCGGCATCTGTAATAAAAGAATTAGCCAATTTAAGGGCCTTAATTCTGTCCAAAATTTCTTCTAATGGAGTCTCCATCTGAAGAGCCTCTTCTAGAGCCTCAAACCAGAAAGCAGCTGCAGTAGTTGCAGGAACAATGCACACAATAGGTTGAAGAAGAAAACCTTGATGAACAAAAATTTTCTTCAGGACACCCTCTAATTTTTTATCCATAGGATCTTTGAAAGCACAACTGACTTCAATAGGTATAGTTGTACGCTTAGACAGAGTAGAAATAGCTCCCTCCACCTTAGGAACTGTCTGCCACGAGTCCCGCATGGTGTCAGATATGGGAAACATTTTCTTAAAAACAGGAGGGGGAATGAACGGAATACCTGGTCTATCCCACTCCTTAGCAATAATATTCACAATCCTCTTAGGGACTGGAAAAAAACATCAGTGTAAACAGGAACCTCTAAGTATTTATCCATCTTACACAATTTCTCTGGGACCACTATAGGGTCACAATCATCTAGAGCCGCTAATACCTCCCTGAGCAATAAGCGGAGGCGTTGAAGCTTAAATTTAAAGGCCGTCATATCAGAATCTGTCTGAGGAAGCGTCTTTCCTGAATCAGAAATTTCTCCATCAGATAACAAATCCCTCACCCCTACCTCAGAGCATTGTGAGGGCATATCAGATACGGCTACTAAAGCGTCAGACTGCTCAGCATTTTTCCTTAACCCAGAGCTGTCCTGCTTTCCTTGTAAACCAGGCAGTTAGGATAAAACCTCTGTGAGAGTTGTATTCATAACTGTGGCCATGTCTTGTAAAATAATTGAATTTGACGCACTAGAGGTACTTGGCGTCACTTGTGCGGGCGTTACTGGTTGTGACACTTGGGGAGAGCTAGATGGCGAACCCTCATTTACTTCTGACTGAGAATCATCTATTGCTCTATTTTTAAGTGCTAATATATGTTCTTTATAGTTTATAGACATATCAGTACAATTGGGACACATTCTAAGAGGGGGTACCACAATGGCTTCCAAACATATTGAACAAGGATTTTCCTTGGTGTCAGACATGTTAAACAGGCTAGTAATGTAACAAGCAAGTTTGGAAAACACTGTAAATAACACTTGGAAATAAAACGGTACTGTGCCTTTAAGAGAAAAAAAGCTGCACAAATTCTGCAAAACAGTGTAAAAAAGCAGTAAACATAACGAAATTTTTACAGTAGTATCATATAGCCTTAGTAACTTTGCACAGCTATGCAAATAAACAATTAACCCCTTAATGGCAAAACCGGATTGAAAAAACATCAAAACCGGTAAAAAAAGACTTTCAGCACTTTGCCACAGCTCTGCTGTGGCTCCTACCTGCCCTTCAGAACAATTTGTGGGGGGAAAAACTTCTTTTACAGCCCTCAAACACGGCAGGAACCTCTGGAGAAGCAGTTAGAAGTCTCAGAGGAAAATAAACTGCAGAACTGAGGCGCGAAAATAGGCCCCTTCCACCTCACTCAATGTTTTGAGGCCTAACAGACAAACACTAGAGTGTCTCTAAATTAACCATGTGGGTTAGAAAACTCAAAAACAAGCCACAATGACCCCTTTAGTACCTTCAAAAAAACTTTATAATTGCATCATTCACTGAATAAACAAAAACGTTTTTACCAAACAGTGTCACCAGTAACTAATGAGCCCTTTATGCAAGCTGAAATTCCTATCCAAGTGTCTGAAAACAGCTTACCCTTCCCTCATGGGGATATTGCCAGCCTTTTCTAGAAATAACATAGTCTGTCTAGAGAAAAATAGACTGAACATACCTTAATGCAGTTTAGCCTGCAAACTGTTCCCCCAACTGAAGTTTTCCTGTACTCTTCAGCTCTTGTGAGAACAGCAGTGGATCTCAGTTACAAAATGTTAAGATCATCATACTCCTTGCAGAAATCTTCATCCCTTTTCTGCCAGAGAGTAAATAGTACACACCGGTACCATTTAAAAATAACAAACTTTTGCTTGAGAAAATAAAAACCTAACATTTTTGTCACCACACTCCTCTTTGCCCTTCCTAGCAGTTAAGCAGGCAGAGAGATTGACTGGGGGTGGAGCTAAGGGGGGAGCTATATAGGCAGCTCCGCTGTGGGTGCTTTCTCTGCCACTTCCTGTAGGGGAGGAGAATATCCCACAAGTAAGGATGAATCCGTGGACTCCATACATCTTACAAGAGAAATCTTCTCACAGGCGGTCTTACTCTGAATCCTATTCTGTACCCCTGAGAGACAATACTCTGAATTCAATGATTTTGGACCGAATTGATCCAAACATCTTTGAAAAATTTTAATCTGCCCCCTACCAGCTGAGCTGGAATGAGGGATGCACCTTCATGCGAACTTGGGGGCTGGCTTTGATCTCTTAAATGGCTTGGATTTATTCCAATTTGAAGAAGGCTTCCAATTGGAAGCAGATTCCTTGGGGGAAGGATTAGGTTTCTGTTCCTTATTTTGTCGAAAGGAACGAAAACGGTTAGAAGCTTTAGATTTACCCTTAGGTCTTTTATCCTGAGGGAAAAAAACTCCCTTCCCCCAGTGATAGTTGAAATTATTGAATCCAACTGAGAACCAAATAATGTATTACCTTGGAAAGAGATAGCAATCTGGACTTAGAAGTCATATCAGCATTCCAAGATTTAAGCCACAAAGCTCTTCTAGCTAAAATAGCTAAAGACATAGATTTAACATCAATTTTGAGGATATCAAAATTGGCATCACAAATGAAATTATTAGCATGTTAAATCAACATAATGCTAGACAAATCATGATCCGATACTTGTTGCTCTAAAGTTTCCAACCAAAAAGTTGAAGCAGCTGCAACATCAGCCAAAGAAATTGCAGGCCTAAGAAGATGACCTGAATATAAATAAGCATTCCTTAGATAAGATTCAAATTTTCTATCTAAAGGATCTTTAAAAGAAGTACCATCTTCCGTAGGAATAGTAGTACGTTTAGCAAGAGTAGAGATAGCCCCATCAACTTTGGGGATCTTTTCCAAAAACTCCAATCTAACTGCTGGCAAATGATACAATTTTTTAAATCTTGAAGAAGGAATAAAAGAAGTACCAGGCCTATTCCATTCTTTAGAAATCATATCAGAAATGGCATCAGGAACTGGAATAACTTCTGGAATAACCACAGGAGGTTTATAAACAGAATTTAAACGTTTACTAGTTTTAATATCAAGAGGACTAGTTTCCTCCATATCTAATGTAATCAACACTTCTTTTAACAAAGAACGAATATACTCCATTTTAAATAAATAAGAGGATTTGTCAGTGTCAATATCTGAGGCAGGATCTTCTGAATCAGATACATACTCATCAGAGAAGGATAAATCCGTATGTTGCCGGTCATTGGAAATTTCATCAACTTTATGAGAAGTTTTAAAAGACTTTTTACGTTTATTAGAAGGCGGAATTGGCAGACAAAGCCTTCTGAATAGAATCAGAAATAAATTATTTTAAATTTTCAAGTATATCTTGTGCATTAGATGTTGAGGGAACACCAACAGGTAATAAACTACTACTGATGGATACATTCTCTGCATGTAAAAGTTTATCATGACAACTATTACAAACCACAGCTGGAGGTATAACCTCCACAAGTTTACAACAAATGCACTTAGCTTTGGTAGAACTGTTATCAGGCAGCAGGATTCCAACAGTGATTTCTGAGACAGGATCAAATTGAGACATCTTGCAAATGTAAGAGAAAAAAAACAACATATAAAGCAAAATTATCAATTTCCTTATATGGCAGTTTCAGGAATAGGAAAAAATGCAAAAAGCATAGCCCTCTGACATAGAAAAAAAGGCAAGAGGCAAATAGGAATGGGGTCTTAAATAATGGCAATATTTTGCGCCAAGTATGACGCACAACAAACAGAAAAAAGTAAATTTATGCTTACCTGATAAATTAATTTCTTCTATGGTACGACGAGTCCACGGATTCATCCTTTACTTGTGGGATATTATCCTCCTGCTAACAGGAAGTGGCAAAGAGCACCACAGCAGAGCTGTCTATATAGCTCCTCCCTTAGCTCCACCCCCCAGTCATTTGACCGAAGGTACAGGAAGAAAAGGGAGAAACTAAAAAGGTGCAGAGGTGACTGAAGTTTAAAATAAAAAAATATAATCTGTCTTAAAATGACAGGGCTGGGCATGGACTCGTCGTATCATAGAAGAAATTAATTTTTCAGGTAAGCATAAATTTACTTTTCTTCTATAAGGTACGACGAGTCCAGAGATTCATCCTTTACTTGTGGGATACAATACCAAAGCTATAGGACACGGATGAACGGGAGGGACAAGACAGATGGCTAAACGGAAGGCACCACTGCTTGAAGAACTTTTCTCCCAAAAATAGCCTCCGAAGAAGCAAAAGTATTAAATTTGTAAAATTTGTAAAAGGTATGAAGCGAAGACCAAGTCGCAGCCTTACAAATCTTTTCAACAGAAGCATCATTTTTAAAAGCCCATGTGGAAGCCACCGCTCTAGAAGAGTGAGTTGTAATTCTTTCAGGAGGCTGCTGTCCAGCAGTCTCGTATGCCAAACGGATGATGCTTCTCAGCCAAAAAGAAAGGTGTAGCCGTAGCTTCTTGACCTCTACGTTCTCCAGAATAGACAACAAACAAAGAAGATGTTTGACGGAAATCTTTGGTCGCTTGCAAGTAAAACTTCAAAGCACGAACCACGTCCAAGCTGTGCAACAGACGCTCCTTCTTAGAGGAAGGATTAGGACACAGAGAAGGAACAACAATTTCCTGATTAATATTCTTATTAGTAACAACCTTAGGAAGGAATCCAGGTTTGGTATGCAAAACCACCTTATCAGTATGGAAAACAAGATAAGGCGAGTCGCATTGCAATGCAGATAGTTCAGAAACTCTTCGAGCCAAAGAGATAGCAACTAAAAACAGAACTTTCCAAGATAGAAGCTTAATATCTATGGAATGCATAGGTTCAAACGGAACCCCTTGAAGAACTTTAAGAACTAAATTCAAACTCCATGGCGGAGCAACAGGTTTAAACACAAGCTTGATTCGAACTAAAAGCCTGACAACGACTGATCATCTGGAACATCTGCCAGACGCTTGTGCAGTAAAAGTGATAAAGCAGATATCTGTCCCTTTAGGGAACTAGCTGATAGCCCCTTCCCCAATCCTTCTTGGAGAAAGGACAAAATCCTAGGAATCCTGATCTTACTCTACGAGTAGCCTTTGGATTCGCACCAATAAAGATACTTGCGCCATATCTTATGATAAATTTTCCTAGTGACAGGCTTTCGAGCCTGAATCAAGGTATCTATGACCGACTCCGAGAATCCCCGCTTGGATAAAATCAAGAGTTCAATCTCCAGGCAGTCAGCCGCAGAGAAACTAGATTTGGATGCTGGAACGGACCTTGAATCAGAAGGTCCTGTCTCAGTGGCAGAGGCCATGGTGGAAGAGATGACATGTCCACCAGGTCTGCATACCAAGTCCTGCGTGGCCAAGCAGGTGCTATCAAAATCACTGAAGCTCTCTCCTGTTTGATTCTGGCAATTAAACAAGGAAGGAGAGGAAATGGTGGAAACACATAAGCCAGGTTGAACGACCAGGGTACTGCTAGAGCATCTATCAGTACTGCTTGAGGATCCCTTGATCTGGACCCGTAACAAGGAAGTTTGGCGTTCAGAAGAGACGCCATCAGATCCAATTCTGGTGTGCCCCATTGATGAATCAATTGTGCAAACACCTCCGGATGGAGTTCCCACTCCCCGGGATGAAAAGTCTGACGACTTAGAAAATCCGCTTCCCAGTTCTCCACTCCTGGGATATAGATTGCTGATAGATGACAAGAGTGAGTCTCTGCCCATCAAATTATTTTGGTAACCTCTATCATCGCTAGAGAACTCTTTGTTCCCCCCTAATGATTGATATATGCTACAGTCGTGATATTGTCAGACTGGAATTTTATGAATCTGGCCGAAGCCAGTTAAGGCCAGGCCTGAAGCGCGTTGAATATCGCTCTCAGTTCTAGAATATTGATCGGTAGGTGAGCCTCCTCCCGAGTCCACACACCCTGTGCTTTCAGGGAATTCCAGACTGCACCCCAGCCCAATAGGCTGGCGTCTGTCGTCACTATGACCCATGCTGGCCTGCGGAAACACATTCCCTGGGACAGATGATCCTGTGACAACCACCAAAGAAGAGAGTCTCTGGTCTCTTGATCCAGATTTATCTGAGGAGATAAATCCGCATAATCCCCATTCCACTGTTTGAGCATGCATAGTTGCAGTTGTCTGAGATGCAAGCGAGCAAACGGAACTATGTCCATTGCCACTACCATTAGTCTGATTACCTCCATACACTGAGCCACTGACGGCCGAGGAATGGAATGAAGAGCTCGGCAGGTGGTTAAAATCTTTGATTTCCTGACCTCCGTCAGAAAAATTTTCATGTCCACCGAATCTATCAGAGTTCCCAGGAATGGAACTCTTGTGAGAGGGATAAGTGAACTCTTTTTTTACGTTCACCTTCCACCCGTGAGATCTTGGTCATATATTGACCCTCCTGGATCATTGGTACAATAGTCTGAATGGTCTCCATCTTGAAGGATGGGACTCTGAGGAATTTGTTTAGGATCTTGAGATCTAAAATTGGTCTGAAGGTTCACTCTTTCTTGGGAACCACAAACAGATTGGAGTAGAACCCCTGTCTCTGTTCTGTTTTCGGAACTGGGCAGATCACTCCCATGGTATATAGGTCTTCTACACAGCGTAAGAACGCCTCTCTTTTTGTCTGGTTTACAGACAATTGAGAAAGATGAAATCTCCCCCTTGGAGGAGAATCTTTGAAATCTAGAAGATACCCCTGGGTTACGATTTCTAAAGCCCAGGAGTCCTGAACATCTCTTGCCCAAGCCTGAGCAAAGAGAGAAAGTCTGCCCCCTACTAGATCCGGTCCCGGATCGGGGGCTACCCCTTCATGCTGTCTTGGTGGCAGAGGCGGGCTTCTTGGCCTGTTTACCTTTGTTCCAAGTCTGGTTAGGTCTCCAGACTGACTTGGATTGAGCAAAATTCTCCTCTTGTTTTGCAGCAGGGGAAGAGGTAGAGGAACCACCGTAGAAGTTTCGAAAGGAACGAAAATTATTTTGTTTGGTCCTCATCTTATTTGTCTTAACCTGAGGAAGGGCATGGCCTTTTCCTCCAGTGATGTCTGAAATGATCTCTTTTAGTTCAGGCCCGAATAGGGTCTTACCTTTGAAAGGGATGGCTAAAAGCTTAGATTTTGATGACACATCAGCAGACCAGGACTTAAGCCATAACACTCTACGCGCTAAAATGGCAAAACCTGAATTCTTTGCCGCTAATTTAGCCAGTTGCAAGCGGCATCTGTAATGAAAGAATTAGCTAGCTTGAGAGCCCTAATTCTATCCAGAATATCATCTAATGGGGTCTCAACCTGAAGAGCCTCTTACCAAAAAGCAGCTGCAGTAGTTACAGGAACAATGCACGCTATAGGTTGCAGAAGAAAACCCTGATGAATAAATATTTTCTTTAGGAGACCCTCTAATTTTTTATCCATAGGATCTTTGAAAGCACAACTGTACTCAATAGGTATAGTTGTACGCTTAGCCAGGGTAGAAATAGTTCACTCCCCCTTAGGGACCGTCTGCCACGAATCCCGCATGGTGTCTGATATGGGAAACATTTTCTTAAAAGTAGGAGGGGGAGAGAACGGAATACCTGGTCTATCCCACTCCTTAGTAACAATGTCCAAAATCCTCTTAGGGACCGGAAAAACATCAGTGTAGGCAGGAACCTCTAGAAATCTGTCCATTTTACACAATTTCTCTGGAAATAAAATAGGGTCACAATCATCCAGAATCGCTAAAACCTCCCTGAGCAATAAGCAGAGGTGTTCTAGTTTAAATTTAAAAGCCGTCATATGTGAGTCTGTCTGAGGGAACATCTTTCCTGAATCAGAAATCTCTCCCTCCAACAGCAAATCCCTCACACCCAACTCAGAACATTGTGAGGGTACATCGGATATGGCTAATAAAGCGTCAGAGGGCTCAGCATTTACTCTCACACCAGACCTACTGCGCTTCCCCTGCAACTTAGATAAAACCTCTGTGAGGGTAATATTCATAACTGCGGCCATATCTTGCAGGGTGAAAGAATTAGACGCACTAGAAGTACTTGGCGTCTCTTGTGCGGGCGTTAATGGTTGTGACACATGGGGAGAATTAGATGGCATAACCTGATTCCCATCTGACTGAGAATCTTCCTGCGACATACTTTTATTAGCTAAAATATGTTCTTTGCAATTTATTGCCCTTTCAGTGCATGAGGGACACATTTTAAGTGGGGGTTCCACAATGGCTTCTAAACACATTGAACATTGGCTTTCCTCAATGTCAGACATGTTGAACAGGCTAGTAATGACCACAAACAAGCTTGAAAACACTTTATTTAGTGAAAAAATAATCTTAAAAAATGGTACTGCGCCTTTAAGAGAAAAAAAGCATACACGTTCTGCAAAACTGCTTTAAAATACACCAATCGTTTCAATTTTTTGATATGATATACAAATAATGCAGCCGAGATTGCCCTACAAAGAAAGGAACAGTTAACCCTTTACTGTGCAAAACCGGATCGTTAATAAGGCCTAAATCCGGACAAAACACCCCCTGCACCTCACCACAGCCCTGCTGTGGCGCCTACCTGCCCTCAGGGATTGGAAAAATGGAGATAAAGCTTCGATTTGTCCCAACGCTTCCACAAGGGCCCACCGGAGTTGGAGCTTGCTTTGCAATTACAACTGCGCAACTGAGGCGCGAAAATAGGCCCCGCCCATCTCACTATGTTTTTACAGCCTAAAGGAACTGCACCAGAGCGGTTCCAAACTAGCCATGTGGTTTCTAAAACCCAAACCAGAAGCCAAGTGTAGCCTCAATAAAGGCACAAAAAACTAAATTTATGCTTACCTGATAAATTTCTTTCTTCTGCGATGTACCGAGTCCACGGATTCATCCTTACTTGTGGGATATTATCCTTCCTAACAGGATGTGGCAAAGAGAGCACCACAGCAGAGCTTTCTATATAGCTCCTCCCTTAACTCCACCCCCCAGTCATTCGACCGAAGGCCAAGGAAGAAAAAGGAGAAACTATAAAGGTGCAGAGGTGACTGAAGTTTCCAATAAAAAATACTATCTGTCTTGAATAGACAGGGCGGGCCGAGGACTCGGTACATCGCAAAAGAAATAAATTTATCAGGTAAGAATCAATTTGGTTTTCTTTTGCAAGATGTACCGAGTCCACAGTTTCATCCTTACTTGTGGGATACCAATACCAAAGCTTTAGGACACGGATGAAGGGAGGGACAAGACAGGAGCCTAAACAGAAGGCACCACTGCTAGCAAAACCTTTCTCCCAAATATAGCCTCCGAAGAAGCAAAAGTATCAAATTTGTAAAATTTTGAAAAGGTATGAAGCGAAGACCAAGTCGCAGCCTTACAAATCTGTTCAACAGAAGCATCATTTTTAAAAGCCCATGTGGAAGCCACCGATCTAGTAGAGTGAGAAGTAATTCTTTCAGGAGGCTGCTGTCCAGCAGTCTCGTAAGCCAAACGGATGATGCTTTTCAGCCAAAAGGAAAGAGGTAGCCGAAGCCTTTTGACCCCTATGTTTTCCAGAATAGACAACAAACAAAGAAGATGTTTGACGAAAATCTTTGGTTGCCTGCAAATAGAACTTCAAAGCACAAACCACGTCCAAGTTGTGCAATAAACGTTCCTTCTTAGAAGAAGGATTAGGACACAGAGAAGGAACAACAATCTCCTGATTGATATTCCTGTTAGTAACAACCTTAGGGAGGAACCCAGGTTTGGTACGCAAAACCACCTTATCAGCATGGAAAACAAGATAAGGCCAGTCACATTGTAATGCAGATAGTTCAGAAACTCTTTGAGCTGAAGAGATAGCAACTAGAAACAGAACTTTCCAAGATAGAAGCTTAATATCTATGGAATGCATGGGTTCAAATGGAACCCCCTGAAGAACTTTAAGAATTAAATTTAGACTCCATGGCGGAGCAACAGGTTTAAACACAGGCTTGATTCTAACTAAAGCCTGACAAAAAGCCAGAACGTCTGGGACATCTGCCAGACGCTTGTGCAATAGAATAGACAAAGCAGATATCTGTCCTTTTAAGGAACTAGCTGACAATCCTTTCGACCGACTCAGAGAAACCCCGCTTTGATAAAATCAAGCGTTCAATCTCCAAGCAGTCAGTTGCAGAGAAATTAGATTTGGATGCTTGAACGGACCTTGAATCAGAAGGTCCTGTCTTAGTGGCAGAGTCCATGGTGGCAGAGATGACATGTCCACCAGGTCTGCATACCAAGTCCTGCGTGGCCACGCAGGTGCTACCAAAATCACGAAGCTCTCTCCTGTTTGATTCTGGTAATCAGACGTGGAAGGAGAGGGAAAGGTGGAAACACATAAGCCAGGTTAAACGACCAGGGTACTGCTAGAGCATCTATCAGTACTGCCTGAGGATCCCTTGACCTGGATCCGAAATGAGAAAGTTTGGCGTTCTGACGAGACGCCATCAGATCCAATTCTGGTTTGCCCCATAGTTGAACCAGTTGAGCAAACACCTCTGGATGGAGCTCCCACTCCCCTGGATGAAAAGTCTGATGACTTCGAAAATCTGTCTCCCAGTTCTCTACCCCTGGGATATAGATTGCTGATAGATGGCAAGAGTGAGTCTCTGCCCATCGGATTATCCTGGAAACTTCGATCATCGCCAAGAAACTCCTTGTTCCCCCCTGATGATTGATATAAGCTAGTCGTGATGTTGTCCGACTGAAATCTGATGAATCCGGCCGAAGCCAGCTGAGGCCACGCCTGAGGAGCATTGAATATCGGTCTTAATTCCAGAATATTTATCGCTAGGAGGGCCTCCTCCTGAGTCCACAAACCCTGTGCTTTCAGGGAATTCCAGACGGCACCCCAGCCCAATAGGCTGCCGTCTGTCGTCACTATGACCCACGCTGGCCTGCGGAAACACATTCCCTTGGACAGATGATCCTGTGACAACTACCAAAGAAGAGAGTCTCTGGTCTCTTGATCCAGATTTATCTGAGGAGATAAATTTGCATAATCCCCATTCCACTGATTGAGCATGCATAGTTGCAGTGGTCTGAGATGTAACCGAGCATATGGAACTACATCCATCCCCGCTACCATTAAACCGATTACCTCCATACACTGACGGCCGAGGAATGGAATGAAGAGCTCGGCAGGTGGTCAAAATCTTTGATTTCCTGACCTCCATCAGAAATATTTTCATGTCCACCGAGTCTATCAGAGTCCCTAGAAATGAAACTCTTGCGAGAGGGAAAAGAGAACTCTTTTTTACGTTCACCTTCCACCCATGAGATCTTAGAAAGGCCAACACTAAGTCCGTGTGAGACTTGGCTAGTTGGAAAGTCGACGCTTGAATTAGGATGTCGTCTAGATAAGGGATAAGAATGACCCGCAGCCTTAGGACCGCCAGAAGGGACCCTAGCACCTTTGTGAAGACTCTTGGCGCCGTGGCCAACCCGAAGGGAAGAGCCACAAACTGGTAATGCTTGTCCAGAAAAGCAAACCTGAGGAACCGGTGATGATCTTTGTGGATAGGAATGTGTAGATACGCATCCTTTAAGTCCACGGTGGTCATATATTGACCCTCCTGGATCATTGGTACAATAGTCGAATGGTCTCCATCTTGAAGGATGGAACTTTTAGGAATTGGTTTAGGATCTTGAGATCTAGAATTGGTCTGAAGGTTCCCTCTTTTTTGGGAACCACAAACAGATTGGAGTAGAACCCTTGCCCCTCTTCTACTTTTGGAACTGGGCAGATCACTCCCATGGTAAAAAAGGTCTTCTACACAGCGTAAGAACGCCTCTCTTTTTGTCTGGTTTACAGACTATTGAGAAAGATGGAATCTCCCCCTTGGAGGAGAATCCTTGAAATCTAGGAGATACCCCAGGGTTACAATTTCTACGGCCCAGGAGTCCTGAACGTCTCTTGCCCAGGCCTGAGCAAAGAGAGATAGAGTCTGCCCCCTACTAGATCCAGTCCCGGATCGGGGGCTACCCCTTCATGCTGTCTTAGTGGCAGCAGCAGGCTTCTTCGCCTGTTTACCCTTGTTCCAAGCCTGGTTAGGTCTCCAGACTGGCTTGGATTGAGCAAAGTTCCCCTGTTGCTTTGCAGCAGGGGAAGAGGAAGCGGGACCACCCTTGAAGTTTCGCAAGGAACGAAAATTAATTTGTTTGGTCCTCATCTTATTTGACTTATCCTGAGGGAGAGCATGACCCTTCCCTCCAGTGATGTCTGAAATGATCTCCTTCAGTTCAGGCCCAAATAGGGTCTTACCTTTGAAAGGGATGGTCAAAAGCTTAGATTCTGATGACACATCAGCCGACCAGGACTTGAGCCATAACACTCTACGCGCTAAAATAGCAAAACCTGAATTATTTGCCGCTAACTTAGCTAGATGAAAAGCGGCGTCTGTAATGAAAGAATTAGCTAGCTTAAGAGCCCTAATTCTGTCCAGAATATCATCTAGTGGGGTCTCCACCTGAAGAGCCTCTTCCAGAGCCTCAAACCAAAAGGAAGCTGCAGTGGTTACAGGAACAATGCACGCTATAGGCTGGAGAAGAAAACCCTGATGAACAAAAATTCTCTTTAGGAGACCCTCTAATTTTTTATCCATAGGATCTTTGAAAGCACAACTGTCCTCGATAGGTATAGTTGTACGCTTAGCCAGAGTAGAAATAGCTACCTCCACCTTAGGGACCGTCTGCCATGAGTCCTTTATGGTGTCAGATATGGGAAACATCTTCTTAAAAACAGGAGGGGGAGAGAACGGAATACCTGGTCTATCCCACTCCTTAGTAACAATGTCCGAAATCCTCTAAGGGACCGGAAAAACATCAGTGTAAACAAGAACCTCTAAAAATGTGTCCATTTTACACAATTTCTCTGGAACTACAATTCGCTAAAACCTCCCTGAGCAATAAACGGAGGTGTTCTAGCTTAAATTTAAATGCAGTCATATCTGAATCTATCTGAGGGAACATCTTTCCTGAATCTGAAATCTCTCCCTCAGATAGCAAATCCCTCATCCCTACCTCTGAACATTGTGAGGGTATATCGGATATGGCTACTAAAGCGTCAGAAGGCTCAGAATTCGTTCTAAACCCAGAGCTACTGCACTTCCCTTGCAACCCAGGCAGTTTAGATAAAACCTCTGTGAGGGTAGTATTCATAACTGAGGCCATATCTTGCAAGGTGAAAGAATTAGACGCACTAGAGGTACTTGGCGTCTCTTGTGCGGGCGTTACTGGTTGTGACACTTGGGGAGAACTAGATGGCAAAACCTGATTTACTTCTTTCTGATAATCATCCAGTGCCAAACTCTTATAAGTCAAAATATGCTGTTTGCAATTTATAGACATATCAGTACAAGTGGTACACATTCTAAGAGGGGGTTCCACAATGGCTTCTAAACAAATTGAACAATGAGTTTCCTCAATGTCAGACATGTTGAACAGGCTAGTAATGAGACAAGCAAGCTTGGAAAACACTTTATTTAATGAAAAAACAACAACTTTCAAAAACGGTACTGTGCCTTTAAGAGAAAAAAAGGCATACACAAACTGCAAAACTGCTTAAAATTCACTCAAATTTTCCCAAATTTTTGTAGTAGACTCACTAAACTTTGGCAAGATTGCACCACAAGTATTGAAGCAATTAACCCCCAAATATGCAAACCGGATTGACAAAGTGTCAAAAACCCCTGTCAGCACCTTGCCACAGCTCTGCTGTGGCTCCTACCTGCCCTTAGGGATCAATAATGTGGGGATAAAGCTTTGATTAGGCCCCAGAAGTTCACCAGGACCCTCCAGTATTGTAGCTTGCTGCTTGTCTATAAAAAAATAACTATGCAACTGAGGCGCAAAATTAGGCCCCGCCCACCGCACTCGATGCTACTAGGGCCATCAGAACAAACTACCAAGCGTTTTTACAGCCATGTGGGTTATAAAAACCCCAAAAAAGCCAAGTGTATCCCTCAATACAGTTATCCCATAAGAAATATAAACAGTACTCCCAGAACACACAAACGTTTGCCTTATATATTATTCAAACTGAGTGTCCAAAAATTAAGCCCTTTATGCAAGCTAGTAAAGCCCCTTCTAAGACTAGGATTACTGCTTACCCTTCCCCTCATGGGGATACTGTCTTTCTGAGTTATCACAGTTTCTGCAGAAAAAATTACTGAACATACCTCATTGTTGTATAGCAAGAAACCGTTCCTCACACTGAAGTTTTCCTGTACTCCTCAGCTTCTGTGGGAACAGCGGTGGACCTTAGTTACAAATGCCAAGATCATCATCCTCTAGGCAGAAATCTTCATCTATCTCCTGCCTGAGAGTAAATAGTACACACCGGTACCATTTAAAAATAACAAACTCTTGCTTGAAGATAAAATAACAGTTTATCACCTCTTTCACTTTACCCTTCCTGCTTAGAGCCGGCAAAGAGAATGACTGGGGGGTGGAGTTAAGGGGGGAGCTATATAGACAGCTCTGCTGTGGTGCTCTCTTTGCCTCTTCCTGATAGGAAGGATAATATCCCTCAAGTAAGGATGAAACCGTGGACTCGGTACATCTTGCAAAAAAATTTTTTTTATATATATATATATATATATATATATAATTTTTTATATATATATATATATATATATATATATATATATATATATATACATATATATATATATATACATATATATACATACACACACACACAGGTAGCCTTCAGTTTACGCCGGGGTTAAGTTCCAGAAGGAATGGTTGTAAATCGAAACCGTTGTAAATTGAATGGGAAATTCAATGGGAAGTGAGGGAGTTAGGTTCCAGGCCCCTCTCAAAATTGACATAAGTAACAACTAATACATTATTTTTAAAGCTTTGAAATGAAGACTTTAAATTTGAAACAGTATTATTAACCTAATAAAATAGATTGTATCATCATCAAACTAAGTTTAATGAACAAAAACATTTGCTAAACCGCACCTAATAAAATTATCACACAAACACAGACTGTATCATCATCAATCTAAGTTTAATGAACAAAAACATTTGCTAAACCGCACCTAATAAAATTATCACACAAACACAGACTGTATCATCATCAATCTAAGTTTAATGAACAAAAACAAAATAATCACACAACAGACTGTATCATCATCAAACTAAGTTTAATGAACAAAAACATTTTATTACTTGCATTTTTCTGCAGCTAAGGAAAGTGGCTGCTAGATCTTGTTCCTTTAAAAACGGCTCCATTGCTCAGGTCTGGTTATGCACTGATTTCAGCCTGCCTGTGTTTAATCACACAACAGAGTGTATCATCATCAAACTAAGTTTAATGAACAAAAACGTTTTTTACTAGCCTTTTTCTGCAAACAGTTCTCTGCATTGAGTCTGCAGCTAAGGGAAGTGGCTGCTAGATCTTGTTCCTTTGAAAGCTGATCCATTGATCATGTCTGGCTTGCTTTTCTTTGCATGTGTTTGCTGCAACACAAGCGGACAGCTCCACCGAGGGCCACCTGTATGTGTATATATATTGTGTGATTAAGGGGATGACCCCGAAATGTCACATCGTTTTTAAATGTGCCAAATAAAAAGGAAGATTGAAAAATTAAGGTGCTGTGGACATTTGATTCGATGGTGGTAGTGTGTATGAACTGGAGCAGGGTCCTGGGTCTTCACCTGCACCACATACTCGACAGCTGCTGCAACATACTATGGAGTCCCCCTGTATCATGTGACAACCATCACAAAACACATATACACGTATATGCTGTGCACTCTTGCAAATTCTTAGTAGGAACTAGTGCCTACGAAAGAAAGCATATAAACAGTCTGCGCATTTTGATAATGAAAATAAATAGGATATTGAAAAAAACTAATGGGATTAAGGTCTTTATCTCTGTATATATTTAATGTATAAAATTTTTGCTGTTGAGAGGAGGCATGTCCTCACAGTTTTGTAACAGCAAAAGTAGGAATCTAGCCCAAAATAATCTTACAGAAACCTCTGGGAAAGCATAAAATTGTGAATGGATTAATGGAATTAAAGGGACATAATACTCATATGCTAAATCACTTGAAACTGATGCAGTATAACGGTAAAAAGCGGACAGGAAAATATCACCCGAGCATCTCTATGTAAAAAAGGAAGATATTTTACCTCACAATCTCCTCAGCTCAGCAGAGTAAATTCTGTGTAAAAACTTATACTCAGCTGCAGATAAAAATAAATAAATGAAGAAATGAACAGCAGCCAATCAGCATCAGCAGTGCTGAGGTAATGAACTCTTTTACTGTGATCTCATGAGATTTCATTGTTACACTGAATAGGGAAACATGAGAGTGCACAAGGCTCATCCTTTCAGCTGTCCCAGGACAGACATACTAATATGCTGCTTAGAAATCCTTTACAATGGGATGTGGCTACTGAGGAACTTTTGAGGTAAAATAGCTTTCTTTTTTACATAGAGATGTTCAGGTGATATTTTCAAGTCAGCTTTTTACAGCTATGCTGCATCACTTTCAAGTGTTTAAACATTTGGGTATTAGGGCTGTGACACACTGCAAGCAGAGCGACGTGCAGCGTGTAGATGCAGCTGTGCGCGCTCAGTGTGTCCTGCCTTTTCATCTCTGAGCACTCTGCTGCGTCAGGACGCGTAGCTGAGCGCTGAGATGAAATATTTGAACTTCAGAAGCGATGCGGAGCCTTTATGGCCCTTTAATTTACCAAAAAAATTAAACATTGTAGCTATGTACTGTATATATAGTCACATGCTACATAATTAAAAAGAATCCTTATTTCAGGATGAATAACCTTTGGAAAAACATAAATTATGCTTACCTGATAATTTCATTTCCATCTGTGGGTGGAGAGTCCACTGCTTTATTCATTAATTGTGGGAATTAAGAACCTGGCCACCAGGAGGAGGCAAAGACACCCCAGCAAAAGGCTTAAATACCTCCCCCACTCCCCTAATCCCACAGTCATTCTGCCAAGGGAACAAGGAATAGTAGGAGAAATATCAGGGTATAAATGGTGCCAGAAGATTAACAAATTTAGGTCCGCCCACCGGAGAATTGGCGGGTGCAGTGGACTCTCCTCCCACAGATGGAAATTAAATTATCAGGTAAGCATAATTTATGTTTTCCATCTTAATGGGAGGAGAGTCCACTGCTTCATTCATTACTTGTGGGAACAAATACCCAATCTCTAGAGGACACTGAATGAACAAAAACGGGAGGGTAAAAGGAGGCGGACCCTAAATTGAGGGCACCACAGCCTGCAGAACCTTTCTCCCAAAAGCTGCATCCGCCAAAGCAAAAACGTCAAATTTATAAAACTTTGCAAAAAGTATGTAAGGAAGACCAAATGGCCGCCTTACAAATCTGCTCCAAAGAAGCCTCATTCTTAAAGGCCCAAGAAGAGGCCACAGCTCTAGTCGAGTGAGCAATAATCCTCTGAGGAGGCTTATGTCCCGCTGTCTCATATGCCAGACGGATCATACTCCTCAACCAAAAGGATAGAGAGGTAGCAGAGGCCCTCTGCCCCCTGCGCTTCCCTGAATACACAACAAATAAGGATGAAGTCTGTCTGAACTCCTTCGTGGCCTGAAGATAAAACTTCAAAGCCCAAACTACGTCCAGATTATGAAGTAACCTCTCCTTCGAAGAAGGGTTAGGACACAAAGAAGGAACCGCTATTTCCTGATTGATGTTACGACTTGACACTACCTTGGGAAGGAATCCCAATCCAGTGCGAAGAACAGCCTTATCAGCATGAAAAACTAAGTAGGGAGGCTCACATTGCAAGGCCGCCAACTCAGAGACTCTGCGTGCCGATGCAATAGCCAGAATAATAGGACTTTCCCAGAAAGAACCTCAACGTCAAGTGCATGCATAGTCTTAAAACGGAGCCCTCTGCAAAACCTTAAAAACCAAGTTTAAGCTCCAAGGAGAAGCCGGGTTCCTGAAAACAGGCCTAATCCTAACCAGCACCTGAACAAAGGACTGAATGTCAGGAAGCTCTGCAAGCTTCTTATGCAACAGTACAGATAAAGCCGAGATCAGTCACCTCAGGGAACTGGCTGCAAGACCCTTATCCAGACCGTCCTGGAGAAAGGCCAAAATCCTGGATACCCTGACCTTATGCCAGGGATATCCTCCTTCCTCACACCAGGACAAGTAGGTCCTCCACACCTTGTGGTAGATGCAACGAGTGACCGGCTTCCTGGCCTGAACGAGAGTGTCAATTACTTTTTCCGAAAATCCTCTGTTGGCTAAGACTAGTCGTTCAATCTCCACGCAGTCAGCCTCAGAGAATAGAGATTTTGATGTAGAAAGGGACCTTGAACCAGCAGATCCCTGCGACAAGGTAACTTGAACCACATCCTCCGCAGCCACGAAGGAGCAATCAGAATAGCCGAAGCTTGCTCCTGCTTGATGCGGGCCACTACCCGAAGTAGAAGAGGCAACGGTGCAAATATGTAAATTAGGTTGAAGTCCCAGGGCACCGCCAAGGCATCTATCAGTTCCGCCTGGGGATCCCTGGATCGCGACCCGTATCTGGGTAGCTTGCAAATGAGTCTGGACGCCATGAGATCAATCTCCGGCGTCCCCCATCTGCTGCAGATCTCCGCGAACATCTCGGGATGGAGGGAACATTCCCCTGGATGAAACTTCTGTCTGCTCAGAAAATCCGCTTCCCAGTTGTACACACCCGGAATGTGGATCGCTGAGAGCAAACAATTGTGAGTCTCCGCCCATTCCAGAATCTAAGATACTTTCCTCATGGCTAGGGAACTTCTCGTCCCCCCCGATGGTTTATGTAAGCCACTGAGGTAAAGTTGTCTGACTGGAATGTGATGAATAGGAACGACCACAGAAGAGGCCAATATAAAAATATTTATAGGTAGACTCAACTCTTCTCAAGTCCATCTGCCCTGTGCTCTTCTGGCACCCCATAGAGCTCCTTATACTGATAGACTTGAATTCATAGTCACAATCTCCCAGGATGGTCTCAAAAAAAGATGTCCCCTAAGACAACTGCTAAGGTTGGGTCCACCAAGATAGGGACTCCGGTCTGTTTAGAAAAATCTGATGGGATAGATCTGACTGATCGCTGTTCCATTGTCTCAACATGCACAGCTTAAGAGGTCTGAGATGGAACCTGGCGAATGCAATTACATCTATGCTGGATACCATGAGCCCGATCACCTTCATACACCTGGCCACAGATGTCCTGGAGGATGTCTGAAGAGCTAGACAGTTGGATAAAAGCTTGCAACGTCTCTGATCTGTCAAGAATATCTTCATGGCTGAAGAAACTATTATTGCACCCAGGAATTCCACCCTGTTGCTGGGGACTAATTAACTCTTTCCTTCGTTTATCTTCCACCTGTGGGACCGAAGGAGAAGAGCTCTTGAGTGATACTCCGCAAG
Source organism: Bombina bombina (assembly GCF_027579735.1). Lineage (NCBI taxonomy): Eukaryota > Metazoa > Chordata > Amphibia > Anura > Bombinatoridae > Bombina > Bombina bombina. Next base: position 1,169,368,094 of record NC_069499.1, read on the forward strand.
ACTTTGGGACGGAGCCTGGACCAGGATATCGTCCAGATAAAGCAGTGTTTTTCAACCAGTGTGCCATGAGAGATCCTCAGGTGTGCCGCGTCAGACTGACAACAGCGCTGGGGTGTCCCTCTTTCAAATTTTTAAATATTGGGAGGTATGTGACAGGCTCATCAGGCATCATTTACAACCATGACATTGACATTCATTCACAGACAATCATTATGATTGTTTGTGAATGAATTTCAATATGTCATGTATAGTTTGTAGGAGGCATGGCATGACAGCACAGTACAGTGTGTGTATATATATATATATATATATATATATATATATATATATATATATATATATGGTAGTGTAAAAAAAGAGAGCAAAGAGTATTCAGCGCTAAGTCCCCCCCCCGAGAGGTATGTGATTTGTAATGTGGATGAATGAACTGGCTGCCCTTATACCTGAAATGAGGGCAATTGCAGGGTCCCCACCCTGCACTGTCCTATTTCAATTGGTAGAGAAAACTATTGGTAGGAAGAGTGGTATTAAGGCGCACTGTTCACAGAAATATAGTACTAACCAATATATTATTAATAATGGTTTCAGAGTATTTAGTGTGCTGCAAGGTTCAAAGTATTTCAATATAAATACTTCTATGCAAAAGAGATATTTTTATCCTTGTATCACTGTTAAGGTACTAAAAAAATTCACTTGATATGACATCATAAAGTGCACAAAGTTCACAAAATTCACAGGTATTTTCAGTCCCAAAATTCAAGTAGATTATGTAGGATAAACAAATGATAGTTTTCTGTCTAATCCTTATGCTGTAAAATAAATGCCCACACGTGAGGGGACCGGAGCTACTGATTGGTTGGCCTATTGAATCGCTCAGACAGAAGTTGGCGGGAAAGTGCTAAGTGTTGCACTATCGTTTCCATATTTCTGTTCCCTTATCTATGTATTCCACATCACGGTTTATTGGGAGCTGAGTGAATAACCAAAGCACACTAAAAGGAAGGAGAAAGAAATCTCTACCATACTAAGGAAGCAGGAAAGCAGTGTTTCTCATCACACTAAAGAGGCAGAGAAGCAAAGATTCCAGATTGCTGAGGGACAACTTTACTTACAAAAGACGCTTCCCACTTACCTCATAGGATTGAGGTAACATCTAGTAAGTGGGCATTTATTTTACAGCATAAGGATTAGACAGAAAACTATCATTTGTTTATCCTACATAATCTACTTGAATTTTGGGACTGAAAATACCTGTGAATTTTGTGAACTTTGTGCACTTTATGATGTCATATCAAGTGAATTTTTAGTACCTTAACAGTGATACAAGGATAAAAATATCTCTTTTGCATAGAAGTATTTATATTGAAATACTTTGAACCTTGCAGCACACTAAATACTCTGAAACCATTATTAATAATATATTGGTTAGTACTATATTTCTGTGAACAGTGCGCCTTAATACCACTCTTCCTACCAATATATATATATATATATATATATATATATATATATATATATATATATATATATATATATATATATATATATATACACATACACACACATATACACACACACAGCAGGTTGTGGCAGGTGCACTCTCAAAAACACTTCAGTTCCAAATGCCAGGGTGCTAGAATATGGTGTAGAATATGTAAATCAGAAGACAGCACTCACTGGTCTTGACAATACTGGATTTATTCAGTGAGGTTTGAGGGGAATACACCCCTTCATCAGACCAAAGTACATAGAATAAATCAAACATTTATACTGTTACATAAGATCCTCCTCCAGTGCAAAAAAAACGCCAAAACTGTTGCCATGGCAACCCCCAAGTGTCAATAAACACCATCCAAACTTATTAAAAATTAAGTTACAAACATTGCAATCAAGTACATTTACAGCACAAATAGGTATTATGTAAACCCATAGTAAGCGGCTGATCCTATTATATATCATCATAGCATCTAGTAACAAATAATATTACTAAACATAATCCTGCGTAGATTGCAAATATTTAACAGATAAACGGCAATTAATAGAAACACTGATCGCTGCACACATCAAAGGTATCAATTCAAACCTATACTGGGCAATCAATACACACATATATACAGGGCAATGTATCTCCAAACCTCACGCAGGTAAATATATCAGCGTAAAATATAGTGTAAAATATATAGTGTAAACCTTAGCAGTTATCGCACTACGGGACATATACTACAGGAGGTGTCCAAAGCATATGTGAAAGGAATTACCATTGTCGTAACTAAATGCCCGTGTAGCGCTGGTAGTGAGTGGGACTTCCCAGACCCGTGGTCGTAGCATAACTGGTTTAAAAAAAAACCCTGTGCTCACAGATACGGAGATGGTAAATACCTGTGGGATTTACAGAGCTACTGTTCGGGTGTGTTACCATAGGCGCGATAGGCGAGATGTACTGCGCATGCGTATCTGGATACAAATTACACCCCCAAGTCAACCGCTATGTGTAAGGTGATAGGTTGAAGGGGACAGGCCCCTATGATGTCAGCAGCAAAAGTCAAAACAGCTGGCTGGTACATCTAACTACCCTGATACGAAGTGTCCAAATGTTACAGGAAGGCAATGAAGCGTCCCCTGTATATGCGTGGACAAAACGCATAGGGGAAAAAATTATGTAAAACTCATAAGGGAAAAAAATGAATATATTACAAAAAGGGGTCAAGAAGGACATAGCGAAACTAAGATAGGTGGCACAGACCCAGTCACCCATAGCCACTAATGCTAGTGCTGTTAGATGGCATAAAAAAGATTGATCCTCGCCAACAGATAGTAACTAATGGAAAAAAGGGGCAAATTGAGTTTAGAAAAATCCCCTTAAAAGAGAAACACACTGCCCGAGTAGTCACTATGTAAACCCCAAATACGCAATCAGACTATAGAGCCCCAGATGTGAGCAGTAATCTAAGATAGGTAGGGGTAGAGACAAGAGTAGCGGGTCAAGAGTCCCTGAGGACAGAGGGGAGGACTGAGCATGTGTATCGGGATCCTACCCCCGATCCCAAGTGTATAGCTGCCAAGCAATGATATGATAGGATGTCAAGGACCGGCCTCTATAACCACAAACTGTGATGAGGCGGCCAAACAGCCAATATTATGCATGCTAGGTGATACACCCAATAGGTAGATCACCCAAAGCTGAAATATAAGGGTCAGAGTGGGGTCATATCAATAGGAGATAGTGCTAGATGTTTGTAACTTAATTTTTAATACGTTTGGATGGTGTTTGTTGACACTTGTGGGTTGCCATGGCAACAGTTTTGGCATTTTTTTGCACTGGGGGAGGGTGTTATGTAACAGTATAAATGTTTGATTCATTCTATGTACTTTGGTCTGATGAAGGGGTGTATTCCCCCGAAACGTCACTGAATAAATCCAGTATTGTCAAGACCAGTGAGTGGTGTCTTCTGATTTCCATATTCTACACCATATTCTAGCACCCTGGCATTTGGAACTGAAGTGTTTGTGAGAGTGCACCTGCCACAACCTGCTGAATACGGTTGCACCCACCTTTGTATACTGCATTGGACCCACCACTCAGTTGTTATTTGGAACATTTGTGTGTTCATTTTACATTCACCACGGTGAAGGACTATTGTGTTCACTTTGCACCAAGTACTGCTACGAGCATTCAACATCACGGAACCAAGTGGGTTAACACAGGCCACGGCTACTATTCCACCGGAGATTGAGGGTGTTGAAACTTTGTCCATGAGTGACACAGATGCAGCACGAATCTTGTTCGACACCTTATTACCAAGTGAACAAGCAGAGGATGCAATGACTGTATTTAACCAGAACATGAAACTTAAGAAAAAAGAGGTAGATTTAAAACTACACGGAATCTACCTCTCTGAGTACCACAGGAAAAGACTAATACCTAGGGGCTTTAGAATTAATAACGTACCCACCACTGGCAGGCAGAACCCTGAGTTCTGCAAAAAATGGTGTGCGGTCCTTAACAAGTATTCTCTGGATTTCATACTGCAAGTAGTGGAGGAAATTAGAAATTTGTTACAAAAGACAAGGGATGATATTATTATCATTGAAGAGGCCAAAAGTTTGATTCTGCAACAAGATAAGTCCGAAAACTGGACTGAGAAAATAGCGTCACAAGTACACGAGTATAACAACGCGCTAGTGGCCTTTAAGAATAAGAAATTGGGCTACGTTATGGACGATTATAAAGATAAAAAAGTTTATTGATGGACCCTGGGACCGGGTGAAAGAACTTACTACCAACCCAGGAGACAAAGACGCATCAGGACCTATGGACACCGCCAGTTAAATACGGTAGACACAAGTTCAGGGTCAGACTCAGATGGCACCACTGACCCACGACAGGAACAACAAAGCAATTCTGGCACACAGCCTTTTTTAGGAATTACTACCCGCTCCAGGGGCAGAGGAGAAGACCGCATGTCCGAAGGGGCGGGGTATGGAGGAAGACCACCGTACCAGCGAAGGAGGAGGAGGAGGATGCGACAGTGAATCTGAGTCAACATACCCTGAGTGAACAAGAACTGAGGGTATTAAAGAAAGGACTATCATTTGTAACTACTACAGCTACTAATAAATTCTCCATATACATAGACACAATGAAATTTCAGAGACAATTAAAGCTGGGGGATTTCTTTAAAGGGAAAACACTTGAGGACCAGCCCCACTCATTCAAGAAACCAAGTTCATTTGATCCTCCCACTACTAATCCTAGCATTAAGACATACACGAGGATTGTACAACAAAAACTTAATGCTGGCTGCCAAATGAAACATAGAAAAAACATGACAGCCTCTGACTGGGAAGCCATACGATCTCTTACAGCTGATAATTCAATTATCATACGCCCGGCGGATAAAGGGGGTGCTATAGTCCTACAAGACTACAAGGACTACAAGATGGAGATTGAAAAACAACTGGCAGATACTGCAACTTATAAGGCATTGCCTTGCGACCCAACTATTACCTACAAAGCACAGATTGATGCCCTTATTGAACATGGGGCACAGAAGAACTGGATAGATTCCACACTACGGGATTGGATGATCACCGACTACCCAATCAGACCAATACTGTATACACTGCCTAAAATCCATAAACAGCTAGACCACCCACCTGGGAGGCCTATTGTCTCTGCCAGGGGTTCACTACTTAAGCCCCTGGCCACGTATATAGACTCCATTCTACAACCTACGGTGACTAATATGAGGTCATACCTGAGAGATTCTACGGCATTAATTAAAGACCTGGCTGCACTAACCAAAATATTACCAGGAGATGTTTTGGCTAGCTTGGATGTAGCAAGTGTTTATACCATTATACCTCATGAAATGGGTATGGAAATCATAACACGAAGTCTGGAAAAACATCCTTACATTGGACCCCCGGTTGAGTTCATCATTGAATTACTAGCTCTATGCCTGAAGATGAATTATTTCAAATTTGAAAAGAGATTTTACCTCCAGTTGATGGGAACGGCAATGGGCTCTAACATGGCCCCAGCTTTTGCAAATCTCTTCATGGAACACATGGAGGAGAATGTCTTCAAGGTATATGAGCACGAACAGGTACTCTTTTACAAGAGGTACATTGATGACATCATCGTGGTGTGGCGAGGAACTATCGAATCATTCCAGGAATGGGTGAGAAACCTAAATGCAAAGGGTGACCAGGTGAAACTGAAAGAGGTGTCAAGCTACAACGAAGTAGATTTCTTAGATCTAAGAATCTATAAGGAAGACTCGGACCTGGGTACAACCCTGTTCAAGAAAGAAACGGACCGTAACACACTGCCTCATGCCTCCAGCTTCCACCCAAGATCTCTCATAAGAGCGATTCCAAAAGCGCAGTTACTACGGGTTAATAGAAACAATTCTGACACCAGAAGGGAAACTCAGCTAAATGAGGTGGAGGATAGGTTCCGGAACAGGGGCTACAATAACAGACTGATTAAGAAAGCCAGAAGTGATATTGTGGAAAACCGGATGAGTGTGCACCCCAAGACCAGAATGAACTTCATCACTACTTACTCTCCAGACACAAGAACACTGGGTATGACATTGAAAGAAAAATGGGACATAATTGAATCTGACTCATCATTACCATATCGTGGGTATGGTCCTCCAAGAATTGGATATAAAAGAGGGAGGAATTTAAAAGACATCTTGATGAAGACTGACCCCATTAACAGCTACAGTAAAAGAACTCGATCCACCAAAAACGGCTCATTTAAGTGCCCTAGCTGTGTGACGTGCAATTCAATGCTCCAATGCAGTGAATTCCGATATCCTCATACAAATGAGATGTTTAAAATTAAACATTACCTTACATGTACCACTCAATACGTGATATACATGCTAAACTGCAATTGTGGTCTATTCTACATTGGAAAAACCTTGGACGACATAAAGAAGAGGATGGCAACACACAGAAGTGCCATACGAGCAGCCATAGACAAGGGGAAGAGTGACCAACCCGTGGCCAGGCACTTTTTGGATATGGGCCACGCAGTGTCTGATCTCAGGTTCAAGCTGATTGACCACATCCCTCCACTGAACCGTGGGGGGGATCGTGACAAGTTACTACTCCGTAGAGAGGCTGAATGGATTTATAAACTGAACACGGTCCACCCATATGGCCTTAACATGGGTATCGACTGGCATTGCTTCTTGTGACATCAGAAGACACAGGTACCACCTACCCTGAGTACACCAAGATTGTTCTCTGTGGCCAGTCCATGGACACGATTGTTGTTTAATAATATACTTCCTTTTCTGAGTAACTGATGTCCTACATTGCTTTTGGGTTTCTGATCTATCTTAGATTACTGCTCACATCTGGGGCTCTATAGTCTGATTGCGTATTTGGGGTTTACATAGTGACTACTCGGGCAGTGTGTTTCTCTTTTAAGGGGATTTTTCTAAACTCAATATGCCCCTTTTTTCCATTAGTTACTATCTGTTGGCGAGGATCAATCTTTTTTATGCCATCTAACAGCACTAGCATTAGTGGCTATGGGTGACTGGGTCTGTGCCAACTATCTTAGTTTCGCTATGTCCTTCTTGACCCCTTTTTGTAATATATTCATTTTTTTCCCTTATGAGTTTTACATAATTGTTTCCCCTATGCGTTTTGTCCACGCATATACAGGGGACGCTTCAATCCCTGCCTGTAACATTTGGACACTTTGTATCAGGGTAGTTAGATATACCAGCCAGCTGTTTTGACTTTTGCTGCTGACATCATAGGGGCCTGTCCCCTTCAACCTATCACCTTACACATAGCGGTTGACTTGGGGGCGTAATTTGTATCCAGATACGCATGCGCAGTACATCTCGCCTATGGTAACACACCCGAACAGTAGCTCTGTAAATCCCACAGGTATTTACCATCTCCGTATCTGTGAGCACTGGGTTTTTTTTTTAACCAGTTATGCTACGACCACGGGTCTGGGAAGTCCCACTCACTACCAGCGCTACACGGGCATTTAGTTACGACAATGGTAATTCCTTTCACATATACTTTGGACACCTCCTGTAGTATATGTCCCGTAGTGCGATAACTGCTAAGGTTTACACTATATATTTTACACTATATTTTACGCTAATATATTTACCTGCGTGAGGTTTGGAGATACATTGCCCTGTATATATGTGTGTATTGATTGCCCAGTATAGGTTTGAATTGATACCTTTGATGTGTGCAGCGATCAGTGTTTCTATTAATTGCCGTTTATCTGTTAAATATTTGCAACCTACGTAGGATTATGTTTAGTAATATTATTTGTTACTAGGTGCTATGAGGATATATAATAGGATCAGCCGCTTACTATGGGTTTACATAATACCTATTTGTGCTGTAAATGTACTTGATTGCAATGTTTGTAACTTAATTTTTAATACGTTTGGATGGTGTTTGTTGACACTTGGGGGTTGCCATGGCAACAGTTTTGGCGTTTTTTTTGCACTGGGGGAGGGTCTTATGTAAAAGTATAAATGTTTGATTCATTCTATGTACTTTGGTCTGATGAAGGGGTGTATTCCCCAAAATAAATCCAGTATTGTCAAGACCAGTGAGTGCTGTCTTCTGATTTACATATTCTACACCATATTCTAGCACCCTGGCATTTGGAACTGAAGTGTTTGTGAGAGTGCACCTGCCACAACCTGGTGTGTGTGTGTGTGTGTGTGTGTGTGTGTGTGTGTGTGTGTGTGTGTGTGTGTGTGTATATATATATATATATATATATATATATATATATATATATATATATAAATATAGATATATATATATATTGGTAGGAAGAGTGGTATTAAGGCGCACTGTTCACAGAAATATAGTACTAACCAATATATTATTAATAATGGTTTCAGAGTATTTAGTGTGCTGCAAGGTTCATATATATATATATATATATATATATATATATATATATATATATATATATATATATATATATATATATATATATATATATATATATATATATATACACACACACATACACTGTGTATATATATCCTGTATTAGGCTACAATGTGTGATTTTGTAAGATTTTGGGATGGTGGTGTGCCACAGGATTTTTTTAATGTAAAAAAGTGTGCCACAGCAAAAAAAAAGGTTGCAAATCACTGAGATAAGGCACCACTGCAATTCCTCTGGCTCTCGCTACTGCGAGTAGAGCTCCCAGAACCTTTGTGAAGACTCTTAGGGCCGTCGCCAGAACAAACGGAAGGGTCACAAACTGAAAGTATTGGTCAAGGAAGGCGAACCTTAGAAACCTGAAGTGATCCTTGTGGATTGGAACATGAAGGTGAGCGTCCTTTAGGTCTATAGTCGTCATAAATTGCCCTTCTTGAACCAGGGGCAAAATCGACCTGATAGTCTTCATCTTGAATGATGGGACTGCCAAAAACTTGTTTAGGGTCTTTAGGTCCAGAATTGGATGAAACGTGCCCTCCTTTGGGACCACGAAAAGGTTTGAATAGTATCTCAGACCTCTTTCTGCCATAGGAACTGGGACGATTACCCCGAGAGATGAGAGATCCCTCACACACCCCAGGAAAGCGTCTCTCTTTCCTGGTCTTGAAGATATGTTTGACAGGAGGAATCTGCCCCTGGGTGGATAAGACTTGAAACCTATCCTGTAACCCTGGGAAACGAACTCCAGAACCCAAGGGTCTATAACGTCTCTTCTCAAGGCCTCTGCAAAAACATAATTTATGTAAGAACTTACCTGATAAATTAATTTCTTTCATATTGGCAAGAGTCCATGAGCTAGTGACGTATGGGATATACAATCCTACCAGGAGGGGCAAAGTTTCCCAAACCTCAAAATGCCTATAAATACACCCCTCACCATACCCACAATTCAGTTTAACGAATAGCCAAGTAGTGGGGTGATAAAATAAGGAGATAAAAAGCATACAAAAAGAGGAACTGGAAAAATAATTGTGCTTTTATACAAAAATCATAACCACCATAAAAAGGGTGGACCTCATGGACTCTTGCCAATATGAAAGAAATTAATTTATCAGGTAAGTTCTTACATAAATTATGTTTTCTTTCATGTAATTGGCAAGAGTCCATGAGCTAGTGACGTATGGGATAGAAAGAGTCACAGAAGAGTCACTAGAGAGGGAGGTATAAAAAACCCCCAGCTATTTTCACTGAGAAAATTAAATCCAAACAAATTAAGTCTTATCTTAATAATTGAAGAAAAAAAAGCATAGGAATCAAACTGAGACAGCTGCCTGAAGAACTTTTCTACCAAAGACTGCTTCTGAAGAATACATCAAAATGGTAGAATTTAGTAAATGTATACAAAGAAGACCAAGTTGCTGCTTTGTAAATCTGATCAACTGAAGCTTCATTCTTAAAAGCCCACAAAGTGGCGACTGATCTAGTAGAATGAGCTGTAATTCTCTGAGGCGATGACTGTCCCGCTTCCAAATAAGCTTTGAGAATCAAAAGCTTTAACCAAGATGCCAAAGAAATAGAGGCTTTCTGACATTTTCTGGAACCAGAAAACACAACAAATAGACTAGAAGTCTTTCTGAAATCCTTAGAAGCTTCAATATAGTATGTCAAAGCTCTTACAACATCTAAAGAATGTAAAGATCTTTCAAGAGCATTCTTAGGATTAGGACACAAAGAAGGAACAACAATTTCCCTACTAATGTTGATAGAATTCACACCCTTAGAAAAAAATTTAAACGAAGTCCGCAAAACAGCTTTATCCTGATGGAAAATCAGAAAAGGAGTCTCGCAAGAGAGAGCAGACAATTCAGAAACTCTTCTAGCAGAAGAGATAGCCAAAAGAAACTACACTTTCCAAGAAAGTAGTTTAATATCCAAAGAATGCATAGGCTCAAAAGGAGGAGCCTGTAAAGCCTTTAAAACCAAATTAAGACGCCAAGGAGGAGAGATTGATTTAATAACAGGCTTGATACGAACCAAAGCCTGAATAAAACAGTGAATATCAGGAAGTTTAGCAATCTTTCTATAAAATAAAACAGGAAGAGCAGAGATTTGTCCATTCAAAGTACTTGCAGACAAACCTTTATCCAAACCATCCTGAAGAAACTGTAGAATTCTAGGAATTCTAAAAGAATGCCAAGAGATTTTATGAGAACACCATGAAATATAGGCTTTCCAAACCCGATAATAAATCTTCCTTGAAACCTCTATGACTAAGCGTTCAATTTCCATACCTTCAAATTTAGCAATTTGAGATCCTGATGGAAAAACGGCCCTTGAGACAGAAGGTCTGGTCTTAAAGGGACATTAAACCCAAAAAAAAATATTTCATGATTCAGATAGAGGATACCATTTTTTTTTTTTTTTAAATAATATTTTATTGAGGTCGAAAGTCATGAGAACAACAAGGTAATGTTCAAACATTCAACATGAAATTGGCAATAAAAATTTTCACAGTACATAGCATAATGATAAAAACATTACATGAGTGAACATACAAATTGGGAACAGCAGAGCAACAGACGGCCTCAACATTTTCAATAATACTGTGGAGTAACATATATCTGTAGAAAAGAAAAGCGAATAACAATACGAATAGTTTGTTTTATATAAAGCGATACCTGATAATATTGGTGACCCAAGCGGAGGGTAGCAAGGAGTGAGGAGGGAAGGGAAGGAGATGGGGGGGAGAAGGTGGGGTAAGAGAGAGAAGAAAGCAAGGGGAAAAAGAAGAAAAAAAAAAAAAAAAAAAGGAAAAGGAAAAAAGGGGGGGGGGGGGGAAGGGTAATCATGTATTACCTCAGGCTTCCAGAATAACAACACGGGATTAACTGACAATAATTATTCTATACTCCTGGGAGATTAGGTACTACCCGAGGGTCCTCTCGGAGGGGTCTATCAGCCGTCTCCAAGAGTCCCAAATCTGGGAATGGAAGGCCACCTTGTTCTGTTGGGTGAATATTGGGCATTCCATTTGTTCAAAGTAGGACATGATCTTAACTACTTCTGCCCATCTTGGGGCTGTCTTTTGTTTCCAGAGTCTAGCAACTGCTAGCTTGGCAGCCGCAAACAGGTAAATGCTCAGGAAAATGGTGGAGATGGAGTGTGACTTAATTCCTATATGGAATAACATAATTTGTGGGGAGTTGCCAATCAGAGGGTCAAGAGCTAAGCACTTGTTTAGGATTGTAGACCAGAAAGGTTGTAATGTTGGGCATTCCCACCATATGTGGGCTGGCGATCCCACCATCCCACACTCCCTCCAGCACAGCGGGGAATTGGAGTGGGAAATTTTAAAAAGCCTAAGTGGAGTGACGTGCCATTGGGTGCAAATTTTAATGTATAGCTCTAAGAGGGTCACACAGTGAAGTGCCTGTTTGGTTTGTGTGGCGGCTCTAGCCCAGTCCGCTTGTTCTGCATGGAATTTTAAGTCCCTTTCCCAGGCTATAGTGTAAGCTGACTTGAAGAAAGTGGGGGAATTCAGCAGGCAGATCGAGAGCGCCCGTGGTATTTTGATTTTGCCCGACCATCTTTTTTCCCATTCAGTTACTTCGTGAAGGGGGCTGTCAAAAAATCCCCAGGATTTTAGAAGGCTGCGAAGCCTCCAGAATTCAAATTGTAGGAGGGGAGATGGGTTATAAGCTGAAATATGAAATAACCAGGGTGAGGGGAGCTAAAGGTGTAGTTTATAGTGTTGTATGTCACAGTGTAAAATAAAATAATTTTGCTTATTTTCTTAAAATAAAAGTATTTATTTGAAAACACTTAAAAACATGTTAAATATAAGTATAGAGCTCTAATACTTTAAAACATTTAAACAATATACAATGTACAATTTTGTAAGGACAATATTAGAGGATAAAAAGCAGTTGCTCTGATTTTGTATTCTTTGTGCTTTTGTAATTTGAGTCGTCTCGTTTATGGCATAAAAGTTTTTGTGATTTTGTTATTCTTGTACTCACGTTTTTGTCCTGAATGTTAAAAAACTTTTTAAATAGCTTTTGGTACCAAAATAAAACCGTTGAAAAGGCAATGTATGTGTAGAATGGAAACAGCCTTTTGTTTTGAATGATACTTCTTTAAATATCCTGTGGCTTTGGTTGACAACAAATGTGAACAAGTTGTACAATAGATGTGTAGAGTTGTTTCTGTTTCTAACGGTTTCTTTTGTTTAAGTTACAAAGTCTTTATGGATGGTGATACAATGTATACCTCCTATTGATGTGCTAAAGTTCTTAGCCGTTGTCCTAATGTTCGTTGGCTAGCTGAAATGATGCTTGAAAGTTCCTCGATGTTTTGCAGGAGTTCCAGTGTATGTATCCGTTGGTCTCGGAGACTGTTTACCCTATTAATTTTTCTGGTTGATGTTCAGGGTTTGCAGGAGTCTCTAAGAGGCTTGGAGCGGTTATAGGTTGTTCTGTCTGTAGTCCGATATACAATTTCGGAGTTCAAGTGGATTTTGAAGACCGGGACATATTATCTGTCTGTTGAAGTCTCCTGTTGTGTGTTGCTTCTGGTGCGCTTAAAATTCAAAGCGCTAATTGTAGTTGGTTCCGTTGAAAGTAAGAAGGTACAATTCCCACAGTGTGGGCATATAGTGTCAAAGAGGGTGCACACTCAGGTGGGCAGATCTACGCGTTTCGGCAACGGATTAGAACTTTAGCAAATCAATAGGAGGTATACATTGTATCACCCTCCATAAAGACTTTGTAACTTAAACAAAAGAAACCGTAAGAAACAAACAACTCTACACATCTATTGTACAACTTGTTCACATTTGTTGTCAACCAAAGCCACAGGATATTTAAAGAAGTATCATTCAAAACAAAAGGCTGTTTCCACTCTACACATACATTGCCTTTTCAACGGTTTTATTTTGGTACCAAAAGCTATTTAAAAAGTTTTTTAACATTCAGGACAAAAACGTGAGTACAAGAATAACAAAATCACAAAAACTTTTATGCCATAAACGAGGCGACTCAAATTACAAAAGCACAAAGAATACAAAATCAGAGCAACTGCTTTTTATCCTCTAATATTGTCCTTACAAAATTGTACATTGTATATTGTTTAAATGTTTTAAAGTATTAGAGCTCTATACTTATATTTAACATGTTTTAAAGTGTTTTAAAATAAATACTTTTATTTTAAGAAAATAAGCAAAATTATTTTATTTTACACTGTGACATACAACACTATAAACTACACCTTTAGCTCCCCTCACCCTGGTTATTTCATACTTTATTCTTAGACAGTCGTTTGAAGGAACTACTGTCATACTTGTAGGGTACAGAGCGTGGTAAAAAACTGAATCCTTAATATAAACACTCACCAGGTGCACTCGCTCTATACTTGTTTTTTATAAGCTGAAATGAAATGAGAGGTGGCTATAAACCTGCCTCTGGGAAACAAGTCAGCTATGTAAGTAATGCCGCACTCATGCCAGAATTGTGGGCGTGAGTCCTTGAGGGCCAAAAGGAGTCCCGACAGGGAATGTATGGGGGAAGGATGTGTGGCGATTTGCTTTAACGAGCGCAGCCTATCCCAGAAACGTAAAAAAGGTAGGATGATGGTATTATGTATGCTATATGTAGATCTGACCTGTTTAGGGAGCCAGATGAGATCTGGAAGTAATAAAGACTTAGGCAAAGTAGCTTGTTCCAATGTCTGCCATCCATTAGGGGTGGAGGTGACATTCCAAGCGAGGATGTGTGCTAGACGTGAGGCCTCATGGTAAGTAGCAATGTTGGGGGCGCCAGCGCCCTCATTACAAATTGGTTGCTGCATGATACGAGTAGCTACCCTGGGGTGTTTGTTTCTCCAGATAAACTTATTACAGACTTGTTGAAATTTACCAATGAGGGACTTGGGTATCGGAATAGGGAGTGAACGAAAAAGGTAGGTCAGCTTAGGGAGTAGCACTATTTTAAACGCTGCCACACAACCCAGCCATGAGATACAGGGTACACTCCATGTGTTCGCACTCTTCTGGAACTGCTGTAGCAACGGATAAAAATTGGATTTGATGATAGTAGATATGTTAGAAGAGAGATAAACACCTAGATGTTTGATTCTCTGTTTGGACCAATTGAACGAATATGTCGCTTTAAGAAACTCAAGTTCTCCGTCCTCCAAATTGATGGCATAAGCGTCAGTTTTGTTAAGGTTCAGCTTATAGTGACTGAGTTGGCCGAAATGATTCAGTAACCTAAACAGGACAGGGAGAGACCGAACAGGGTCATTCAGAAAAATAGTTAGGTCATCCGCAAACAGTGCAGTCTTTTGCGTAGTTCCCTCAATCTCAACTCCCTTTATCTCCGGGTTACTCCTAATGGCCTCCGCAAGCGGTTCCATAATCAGAGCGAATATCAGCGGAGATAGAGGACACCCCTGTCGGGTCCCATTAGTGATTTGAAAAACCGAAGACCAAAAACCTAGGCCTTTAACTGAGGCTGAGGGGGGTGAGTAAAGTGACCTAACACACGAGATAAAGCTGGGGGGGAAGCTGAAGTGACTGAGGACTTCAAACAGGTATGACCAATTCACCCTGTCAAAGGCTTTTTCGGCGTCAAGCGCCAGCGCTGTGCAGGGGATAAGTCTTTGTTTGGCCTCAAGGAAAATATTGAGTAGTCTGCGGGTGTTGTCCGGTCCCTCCCTGCCCGGGGTGAAACCAACCTGGTCCTCATTGATAAGTGACGCAAGAACACGATTAAGTTTGATAGCCATAACCTTAGCCAGGATTTTGACATCCGTATTAATTGAGATAGGGCGGAAGTGTTCGCACCTGTCCGGGGTCTTTCCTGGTTTTGGGATTATCACTATAACCGCTTCAAGCATTTCTGGAGGGAGGGAGCTAGTCTGTCTGGCAAGCGAACAGATTCTGGTAAGTAGGGGGGTAGAGCTGCGCAGAAAAGGTTTTGTAGAAGAGGGCGCTATACCCGTCTGGCCCTGGGGATTTATTGGGCTTTAAGGATTTAATAGTCGAAGCCACTTCATCAATGGCAATAGGAGAATCTAACATTTTCTGAGATTCAGATAGAACTGGTAGGGATAAAGACTTCAAAAAATCCTGGATATGTTGAGAAGACGGGGCAGGAGTTTCTGAGGAATTTTGTAGGTTATATAGGGAGGAATAATAGTGCGCAAAAGCGTTCCCAATATCCACTGGGAGGCGAACAGTGCCCTGCAGCGTTATTAAATGAGGAAAGCGAGCTTCTGCAGTGCGCTGCCTAAGCTTATTAGCTAAAAGTCGGTCTGCTTTGTTTCCTTTGGCATAAAAAGTTTGCTGAAACCGGCGAACCTGTGACTGATAGAGATTAAGTTCTATGGCTTCTATTTTCAGTTTGGTGTCCTCTATTTGCAAGAGGGTCTGTGGATCTAAGGAAATCATGTGAGAGGTGGTTAGAGAGCGAAGATTTAAGTGCAACTGGGACAGAGAGTCCCCCAGTTGTTTGTTATGGTCTGCTTTCAATTTAAAAAACAATCCTCTAATAAAAGCCTTAAGTGTGTTCCATAGGCAGAAGTCATTAACAGAGCCGTCATCATTCATCTGGAGAAACTCGTTTATGTTCCTTTGGAGAAACAGAATTTGCTCTGGGGTTGAGAGCAGATGCTCCGGGAGTCTCCAGGAGGCCCTAAAGGACACACAGGTTTGAACTTTTAAGGAGAACTGGACCGGGGAGTGATCAGACCAAGGGCATCCCGGCATAGAGACCCGCTGAACAAGATCAAGAAGTCTTGGCTCGCAATAGACATGATCAATTCTGGTGTATTAAGTACCGCGGAATAGTAGATGTAATCTCTAGATGTGGGATGGTGGGACCGCCAAATATCAAACAAGTTATATTGTGCAAGAAGGCTGTTAAATTGCCTAGCGGACCGTGAGGTTTGGGGGTCACATGGTTTAAATTTAGGAGAGCGTCTATCTAAGGTGGTGTCTGTAATCATGTTGAAGTCACCTGCAAGTAAAAGGTTTTGGGACCTCTTAGAGGCTAAAAGTCTTAGAAATTTCCTGAGCATTTTGGTTTGGCCCGAGTTGGGAGCGTAGTAGCTAGCTAGGGTGTATGGGATGTTATCCAATTTGCAATTCAAAATGAGGTATCTGCCCTTTGGGTCTGTGAAGGAACTGATTTTTTCATAAAGCACTGACTTGAGAATCATGATTGCAACACCTCGCGACTTAGAGTCAAAGGAGGCTGTTTCAACTATTGGAAAGTGTTTACAGTGCAAGGGTATGGGCATTCCCTGAACCCAGTGGGTTTCTTGTAAAAAGAACACTTTAGATTTGGCATGATAAAGATAGTTTAGTAGTCTGCTTCTTTTGTTCGGGGTATTAAGACCCCTTACATTTTGAGAGGTACAGATGAAGGACATCTTGTAGCTCGGGTTGGCTCAGAAGGAGAAAAAAAAAAAAAGGGGGGGGAGTGAGGAAAGGAGCAGGGGGGAGGGGATGCAGAGGAGGGATATATAGAGGGTGGGATACCGTGTAGCTGTAGTGTGGGTCACCTGGTGCACAAGAAAAAGAAAAAAAAAAAACGGGCAAACTATATTACAGTGGTTGTACTCGTATTCTATTGGTTGCGGTATAAACGAGAAAAACCGCTCAGGTAGACCCCCTTCTGGGGGAGGGGGGGTATTTTGTAAATTAAGGGATAGGGAAAGGTATTGCTGGAAAGCTAGGGGAATAGTAGTCTGTTATAGAGGGGATAGGAAAAAGGGAAGGGGGAAAAAGGGAAGGGGGAAGAGGTGGGGAGGAGTGGACTATATATAGTAGATTCTTTTAAGAAAAGTAAGGAGATAAAGGAGTGAGGCTGGACCTATCAAGGAAGGGAGGGGAGGGAGGAGGAGAAGAAGAGGAAGAGGTGGAGGAAAAGGAGGACGACGGAGGTGGGAAGAGATGGACTGTGTTAGTTAGATTTTCGTACAGAAGCAAGAGAGTAGAAGGAAAAGGCAATGAGAGGAAAGGGTTACTTTTAATGAGGGAAATGAGGTGTAGATCAAAACGGCCATGTCGCCTGCCTCGTGTTATAGAGGTCTAAAGAATTGGAGATTTGTCAGTGTATCAAGAGTTAGGTGGGGAGGAAAAGAAGATAGGGAACACTGGTAGTAGCCTCTGATTGTAGGGGTGTGATACATTATAGGAAGAGGAAACATAGAAAGACAAATTATTTCCAATAACGGATACTAATCAGAAATGCAACAGTATAAACACAAGATTCAACATTCAACAACATAACATTTGACTAATAGACACTGCGAACCCCATCTGAACCCAACATAGATTAATGTGCACCTAAGGCTGAGAGCGTCTATTTAGGAAGACCATTACATGGGGGTAAGTACACCATTGATTTACTTTGATCTTGGTACTAAGAGAAAAGAAATACCTGGCCAGAGGGGCGCAATGCAATACTAAAGGGCCAATTTCTATCAGGATGGACCACATTTGTGTTGTCAGTGAACGGACGTCTACGTCCACTACAGCAGATGGCCGAGTATGTCTTGGGGGTGTGAGTCTATCCGCGGGCTATGTCTCTTGCACAGTTTACTGGTGACCTCATATATAAATTAATGTGGGACTCAGTGCATGAACTAGAAAACATGAATTTGTGTGCATAAATACGTTATCACAGAAACCAGCAGAGATAATTAGGTATAAATAAGGAGTGACATATGTTCTGCCTAGGGTAGGCGGGGAGCAAACGAGCTTAGCAACCCTTAGTGGCAGCCAGGTAATTGTAGAACATCTATATATCTACACTTAAGCTAGAATTGGAAGGGAATAAACAGTGATATTGAAGTTGGTCTATAGGGGCAGTGTTGACAAAGTATGGATCGGCCTGTAAACCAGGCAATACAACAATCTAGAGGAAAAAACATAATTTATGCTTACCTGATAAATTTGTTTCTCTTGTGGTGTATCCAGTCCACGGATCATCCATTACTTATGGGATATTAACTCCTCCCCAACAGGAAGTGCAAGAGGATTCACCCAGCAGAGCTGCTATATAGCTCCTCCCCTAACTGCCATTACCAGTCATTCGACCGAAAACATGCAGAGAAAGGAAAACCATAGGGTGCAGTGGTGACTGTAGTTTAATGGAAAAATTACCTGCCTTAAAGTGACAGGGCGGGCCGTGGACTGGATACACCACAAGAGAAACAAATTTATCAGGTAAGCATAAATTATGTTTTCTCTTGTTAAGTGTATCCAGTCTACGGATCATCCATTACTTATGGGATACCAATACCAAAGCTAAAGTACACGGATGACGGGAGGGACAGGCAGGCTCTTTATACGGAAGGAACCACTGCCTGAAGAACCTTTCTCCCAAAAACAGCCTCCGAAGAAGCAAAAGTGTCAAATTTGTAAAATTTGGAAAAAGTATGAAGAGAAGACCAAGTTGCAGCCTTGCAAATCTGTTCAACAGAAGCCTCATTCTTAAAGGCCCAAGTGGAAGCCACAGCTCTAGTAGAATGTGCTGTAATTCTTTCAGGAGGCTGCTGTCCAGCAGTCTCATAGGCTAACCGTATTATGCTACGAAGCCAAAAGGAGAGAGAGGTAGCCGAAGCTTTTTGACCTCTCCTCTGACCAGAATAAACGACAAACAGGGAAGACGTTTGTCGAAAATCCTTAGTTGCCTGTATATAAAATTTCAGGGCACGGACTACATCTAGATTGTGTAGCAGACGTTCCTTTTTCGAAGAAGGATTAGGACACAAAGATGGAACCACAATCTCTTGATTGATATTCCTGTTAGTGACCACCTTAGGTAGGAACCCAGGTTTAGTACGCAGAACTACCTTGTCTGAATGAAAAATCAGATAAGGAGAATCACAATGTAAGGCAGATAACTCAGAGACTCTTCGAGCCGAGGAAATCGCCATTAAAAACAGAACTTTCCAAGATAACAACTTGATATCAATGGAATGAAGGGGTTCAAACGGAACCCCCTGTAAAACATTAAGAACTAAGTTCAAACTCCATGGTGGAGCAACAGTTTTAAACACAGGCTTGATCCTAGCTAAAGCCTGACAAAAAGCTTGAACGTCCGGAACTTCTGACAGACGTTTGTGTAAAAGAATGGACAGAGCTGAAATCTGTCCCTTTAAGGAACTAGCGGATAAACCCTTTTCTAAACCTTCTTGTAGAAAAGACAATATCCTCGGAATCCTAACCTTACTCCATGAGTAACTCTTGGATTCGCACCAATATAAGTATTTGCGCCATATCTTATGGTAAATCTTTCTGGTAACAGGCTTCCTAGCCTGTATTAAGGTATCAATAACTGACTCAGAAAAACCACGTTTTGATAAAATCAAGCGTTCAATTTCCAAGCAGTCAGCTTCAGAGAAATTAGATTTTGATGTTTGAAGGGACCCTGGATCAGAAGGTCCTGTTTCAGAGGTAGCGACCAAGATGGACAGGATGACATGTCCACTAGATCTGCATACCAAGTCCTGCGTGGCCATGCAGGCGCTATTAGAATCACTGATGCTCTCTCCTGTTTGATTCTGGCAATCAATCAAGGAAGCATCGGGAAGGGTGGAAACACATAAGCCATCCCGAAGGTCCAAGGTGCTGTCAAAGCATCTATCAGAACCGCTCCCGGATCCCTGGATCTGGACCCGTAACGAGGAAGCTTGGCGTTCTGTCGAGACGCCATGAGATCTATCTCTGGTTTGCCCCAACGTCGAAGTATTTGGGCAAAGACCTCCGGATGAAGTTCCCACTCCCCCGGATGAAAAGTCTGACGACTTAAGAAATCCGCCTCCCAGTTCTCCACTCCCGGGATGTGGATTGCTGACAGGTGGCAAGAGTGAGACTCTGCCCAGCGAATTATCTTTGATACTTCCATCATTGCTAGGGAGCTTCTTGTCCCTCCCTGATGGTTGATGTAAGCTACAGTCGTGATGTTGTCCGACTGAAACCTGATGAACCCCCGAGTTGTTAACTGGGGCCAAGCCAGAAGGGCATTGAGAACTGCTCTCAATTCCAGAATGTTTATTGGTAGGAGACTCTCCTCCTGATTCCATTGTCCCTGAGCCTTCAGAGAATTCCAGACAGCGCCCCAACCTAGTAGGCTGGCGTCTGTTGTTACAATTGTCCAGTCCGGCCTGCTGAATGGCATCCCCCTGGACAGATGTGGCCGAGAAAGCCACCATAGAAGAGAATTTCTGGTCTCTTGATCCAGATTCAGAGTAGGGGACAAGTCTGAGTAATCCCCATTCCACTGACTTAGCATGCACAATTGCAGCGGTCTGAGATGTAGGCGTGCAAAGGGTACTATGTCCATTGCTGCTACCATTAAGCCGATCACCTCCATGCATTGAGCTACTGACGGGTGTTGAATGGAATGAAGGACACGGCATGCATTTTGAAGCTTTGTTAACCTGTCTTCTGTCAGGTAAATCTTCATTTCTACAGAATCTATAAGAGTCCCCAAGAAGGGAACTCTTGTGAGTGGAAAGAGAGAACTCTTCTTTTCGTTCACCTTCCATCCATGCGACCTTAGAAATGCCAGTACTAACTCTGTATGAGACTTGGAAGTTTGAAAGCTTGAAGCTTGTATCAGAATGTCGTCTAGGTACGGAGCTACCGCAATTCCTCGCGGTCTTAGTACCGCCAGAAGAGCACCCAGAACCTTTGTGAAGATTCTCGGAGCCGTAGCCAATCCGAATGGAAGAGCTACAAACTGGTAATGCCTGTCTAGAAAGGCAAACCTTAGATACCGGTAATGATCTTTGTGAATCGGTATGTGAAGGTAAGCATCCTTTAAATCCACTGTGGTCATGTACTGACCCTTTTGGATCATGGGTAAAATTGTCCGAATAGTCTCCATTTTGAACGATGGAACTCTTAGGAATTTGTTTAGGATCTTTAAATCCAGGATTGGCCTGAAAGTTCCCTCTTTTTTGGGAACCACAAACAGATTTGAGTAAAACCCTTGTCCCTGTTCCGACCGTGGAACTGGATGGATTACTCCCATTAATAAAAGCTCTTGTACGCAGCGTAGAAACGCCTCTTTCTTTATTTGGTTTGTTGACAACCTTGACAGATGAAATCTCTCTCTTGGGGGAGAGTATTTGAAGTCCAGAAGGTATCCCTGAGATATTATCTCTAGCGCCCAGGGATCCTGGACATCTCTTGCCCAAGCCTGGGCGAAGAGAGAAAGTCTGCCCCCCACTAGATCCGTTCCCGGATCGGGGGCCCTCAATTCATGCTGTTTTAGGGGCACCAGCAGGTTTCCTGGCCTGCTTGCCCTTGTTCCAGGACTGGTTAGGTCTCCAGCCTTGTCTGTAGCGAGCAACTGATCCTTCTTGTTTTGGAGCAGAGGAAGTTGATGCTGCTCCTGCTTTGAAATTCCGAAAGGAACGAAAATTAGATTGTCTAGCCTTAGGTTTGGCTCTGTCTTGAGGCAGGGCATGGCCTTTACCTCCTGTAATGTCAGCGATAATTTCTTTCAATCCGGGCCCGAATAAGGTCTGCCCTTTGAAAGGTATATTAAGTAATTTAGACTTAGAAGTAACGTCAGCTGACCAGGATTTTAGCCACAGTGCTCTGCGCGCCTGAATGGCGAATCCGGAATTCTTAGCCGTAAGCTTAGTTAAATGTACTACGGCATCTGAAATAAATGAGTTAGCTAACTTAAGAGCTTTAAGCCTGTGTGTAATCTCATCTAATGGAGCTGATTCAAGTGTCCCTTCCAGAGACTCAAACCAAAATGCTGCTGCAGCCGTGACAGGCGCAATGCATGCAAGGGGTTGCAATATAAAACCTTGTTGAACAAACATTTTCTTAAGGTAACCCTCTAACTTTTTATCCATTGGATCTGAAAAGGCACAGCTATCCTCCACCGGGATAGTGGTACGCTTAGCTAAAGTAGAAACTGCTCCCTCCACCTTAGGGATCGTTTGCCATAAGTCCCGTGTGGTGGTGTCTATTGAAAACATCTTTCTAAATATCGGAGGGGGTGAGAACGGCACACCGGGTCTATCCCACTCCTTAGTAACAATTTCAGTAAGTCTCTTAGGAATAGGAAAAACGTCAGTACTCGACGGTACCGCAAAATATTTATCCAACCTTCACATTTTTTCTGGTATTGCAACTGTGTTACAATCATTCAGAGCCGCTAACACCTCCCCTAGTAATACACGGAGGTTTTCCAGCTTAAATTTAAAATTTTAAATATCTGAATCCAATCTGTTTGGATCAGAACCGTCAGCCGCAGAATGAAGCTCTCCGTCCTCATGTTCTGCAAGTTGTGACGCAGTATCTGACATGGCCCTAACATTATCAGCGCACTCTGTTCTCACCCCAGAGTGATCACGCTTACCTCTTAGTTCTGGTAATTTAGCCAAAACTTCAGTCATAACAGTAGCCATATCCTGTAATGTGATTTGTAATGGCCGCCCAGATGTACTCGGCGCCACAATATCACGCACCCCCGAGCGGGAGATGCAGGTACTGACACGTGAGGCGAGTTAGTCGGCATAACTCTCCCCTCGTTGTTTGGTGAAATGTGTTCAATTTGTACAGATTGACTTTTATTTAAAGTAGCATCAATACAGTTAGTACATAAATTTCTATTGGGCTCCACTTTGGCATTAGCACATATAGCACAGATGTCTTCCTCTGAATCAGACATGTTTAACACACTAGCAAATAAACTAGCAACTTGGAAATACTTTTCAAGTAATTTACTATAATATGAAAACGTACTGTGCCTATAAGAAGCACAGAAAGAGTTATGACAGTTGAAAGTTAATAAACTGAAAGGTTATAGCATCTAATCTTTGTAAAAAACACAATTTTAGCAAAGGCTTGTTCCCATTAGCGAAGGATAACTAACCCTGATAGCAGAAAAAAAGGTTACAGAAATAAACGTTTTTTATCACAGTCAACTACAACCTCACAGCTCTGCTGTGAATGATTACCTCCCTCAAAACAAGTTTTGAAGACCCCTGAGTTCTGTAGAGATGAACCGGATCATGCAGGAAATACAATGAGCTTCTGACTGAATTTTTTGACCTCCCCCTCACACACAACAGTGAGAGAGATCAGTAAACTGTCATAAATTAAATAAAACAACTGCCAAGTGGAAAAAATAATGCCCAAAACATTTTATTCACCCAGTACCTCAGAAAATGAAACGATTTTACATGCCAGCAAAAAACGTTTAACATAAATTAAGTGTTATTAAAGAGCCTGTTGCCAGTCCCTGCAAATTAGGCTAAAGTCTTATGCACACAGTATAATTCCAGTGAAGTGCCATTCCCCAGAATACTGAAGTGTAAAATATACATACATGACAGCCTGATACCAGTTGCTGCTACTGCATTTAAGGCTGAGTTTACATTATATCGGTATGGCAGAATTTTCTCATCAATTCCATTGTCAGAAAATAATAAGCTGCTACATACCTCTTTGCAGATTAATCTGCCCGCTGTCCCCTGATCTGAAGTTTACCTCTCCTCAGATGGCCGAGAAACAGCAATATGATCTTAACTACGCCGGCTAAAATCATAGTAAAAACTCAGGTAGATTCTTCTTCAAATTCTACCAGAGAAGGAATAACACACTCCGGTGCTATTATAAAATAACAAACTTTTGATTGAAGGTATAAAACTAAATATAATCACCATAGTCCTCTCACACATCCTATCTAGTCGTTGGGTGCAAGAGAATGACTGGTAATGGCAGTTAGGGGAGGAGCTATATAGCAGCTCTGCTGGGTGAATCCTCTTGCACTTCCTGTTGGGGAGGAGTTAATATCCCATAAGTAATGGATGATCCGTGGACTGGATACACTTAACAAGAGAAACATAAGCTATAGTGCATATTTAGTACCTCGGGAGGTGGCCCATATGAGTAAAGATCACAGGTGTCAGCAAACATAGGTAATGGTAACATAATAAAAGACAGCACAAACAGTCAATAGGCACAACATTGCTTATACTTATCTGCCAGCAAGCGGGTTCATATAGATAAAGTTCGCAGCAGACACAAGCAATTAGGTTTATCAGCAAGGGCCAAGATGTCCATAAGTAGAAACTAGGGTGACCCATCAAGATGGTGAACCTGATCTGTGTCTTGGAGGTAGAGCGCCCCATTCGCGCCTATCAGGTGGTTGCCTGTGGCGAATAGGGCTATGGGGGTCTGCAATCGACCACTCTGGGTCAGCTGGCCTGTGCGGCTGCTGAGAAGACTGTCGATGTGGTGGAGAAGACGCTGCTGACCATTCCTCGGCAGAGGCTCGAAGTTGGCTGTGTTGAGGCTTAGATTTCTCTTTACTCAGGGGAAGTAGATTCCATCTCTGAAGAAGTTTGTATCCTTTGGTTGGCTGGAGAACTGTAAACATCTGGTTATCCTTAAAGATCAAGAGCTTGATAGCGTAAGCCCATATGTACCTGACGTTCTTTCGGAGCGCGTAAGTAATTTCAGTGAAGGTTTTCCTTTTTTGTAGAGACCGTGTAGACAGGTCAGGGAAAATTTGAAGGTTTTTAAACCTGTCTGGCAATGCAGGCTTTTGAAAATGTGCTCTTTGGATACGCTCTTTGTAGGTAAAGTAGTGGAGGCGCACTATAACGTCTCTAGGCTGGTCATCCGATAAGCCCTTAGGTTTGAGGGACCTATGAGCTCTGTCAACTTGATCTTCTGACTTCGTGGTTGGAGGAGCTAGAGTGTGGAACAGATCTTGGAGATATGGTTGTAGGTCAGCTGTGGAGACAGACTCGGGCACACCTCGGATCCTAAGGTTATTGCGCTGAGATCTGTCCTCCAGATCTGCAATTTTGTCCTCAATGACATCAAAATGGTCAGATAGACGCTGGGCAAAGCTGAGAAGATTGGATTGCTCTGTGGAGAGGTCCTCTTGTCTCCTCTCTAGAGAGTCTATGCGCTCATTAGTGGAAGATATTTCTTTCTTAAGCTCCGCTGTAGATGCTGCAATTTTAGCCGTGAATGAGGCATGGTGTTGATCTAATAGGTGCTTCAGGGACTCCATGATGAATGAAGGAGTGACTTCTTCTGATGGAAATTGCTGGATGCTCTGCATAGCGGCTGAGGTTAACTCAGAAATATCAGATCTTGGTGAATCAGGCGCCTCTGCCTCAGAGGGGTTGTACAAGTGTGTCCAAAGTGGTCCATAACTGTCTTTTTCAATGGGAAGGTCTGCTTATTCTTTTTCCTCGCAGATTGTGACATTGTAGGGGACCAACAAGCAAAAATGGAGTGAAGACAATGGGAGCAGATAAATTTATTTCCCAAATTGCTTAAGCAAACCAGGGTGTTAGTAGAGGGCAATTTACACTGAGTGGAAGGCAGGCATTAGAGGCCTGGAAGGACTTACTCCATCTTTTAACTAGGCTTGCAACCCGAAAAAGGAGAGAATATAGGGAGAAAACAGAATTTATGTTTACCTGATAAATTACTTTCTCCAACGGTGTGTCCGGTCCACGGCGTCATCCTTACTTGTGGGATATTCTCTTCCCCAACAGGAAATGGCAAAGAGCCCAGCAAAGCTGGTCACATGATCCCTCCTAGGCTCCGCCTACCCCAGTCATTCGACCGACGTTAAGGAGGAATATTTGCATAGGAGAAACCATATGTTACCGTGGTGACTGTAGTTAAAGAAAATAAATTATCAGACCTGATTAAAAAAACCAGGGCGGGCCGTGGACCGGACACACCGTTGGAGAAAGTAATTTATCAGGTAAACATAAATTCTGTTTTCTCCAACATAGGTGTGTCCGGTCCACGGCGTCATCCTTACTTGTGGGAACCAATACCAAAGCTTTAGGACACGGATGAAGGGAGGGAGCAAATCAGGTCACCTAAATGGAAGGCACCACGGCTTGCAAAACCTTTCTCCCAAAAATAGCCTCAGAAGAAGCAAAAGTATCAAATTTGTAAAATTTAGAAAAAGTGTGCAGTGAAGACCAAGTCGCTGCCTTACATATCTGATCAACAGAAGCCTCGTTCTTGAAGGCCCATGTGGAAGCCACAGCCCTAGTGGAGTGAGCTGTGATTCTTTCAGGAGGCTGCCGTCCGGCAGTCTCATAAGCCAATCGGATAATGCTTTTAATCCAGAAGGAGAGAGAGGTAGAAGTTGCTTTTTGACCTCTCCGTTTACCAGAATAAACAACAAACAAAGACAAAGTTTGTCTGAAATCCTTAGTAGCTGCTAAGTAAAATTTGAGAGCACGAACTACATCCAAGTTGTGCAACAAACGTTCCTTCTTTGAAACTGGATTAGGACACAAAGAAGGCACAACTATCTCCTGGTTAATGTTTTTGTTAGAAACAACTTTTGGAAGAAAACCAGGTTTAGTACGCAAAACCACCTTATCTGCATGGAACACCAGATAAGGAGAAGAACACTGCAGAGCAGATAATTCTGAAACTCTTCTAGCAGAAGAAATTGCAACCAAAAACAAAACTTTCCAAGATAATAACTTAATATCAACGGAATGTAAGGGTTCAAACGGAACCCCCTGAAGAACTGAAAGAACTAGGTTGAGACTCCAAGGAGGAGTCAAAATTTTGTAAACAGGCTTGATTCTAACCAGAGCCTGAACAAAGGCTAGAACATCTGGCACAGCTGCCAGCTTTTTGTGAAGTAACACAGACAAGGCAGAAATCTGTCCCATCAAGGAACTTGCAGATAATCCTTTTTCCAATCCTTCTCGAAGGAAGGATAGACTCTTAGGAATCTTAACCTTGTCCCAAGGGAATCCTGCAGATTCACACCAACAGATATACCAAATTATGTGGTAATTTTTCTGGTTACAGGCTTTCAGGCCTGAACAAGAGTATTAATAACAGAATCTGAGAACCCTCGCTTTGATAAGATCAAGCGTTCAATCTCCAAGCAGTCAGCTGGAGTGGGTCGAACGGACCTAGAACAAGAAGGTCTCGTCTCAAAGGTAGCTTCCATGGTGGAGCCGATGACATATTCACCAGATCTGCATACCAAGTCCTGCGTGGCCACGCAGGAGCTATCAAAATCACCGACGCCCTCTCCTGATTGATCCTGGCTACCAGCCTGGGGATGAGAGGAAACGGCGGGAACACATAAGCTAGTTTGAAGGTCCAAGGTGCTACTAGTGCATCCACTAGAGCCGCCTTGGGATCCCTGGATCTGTACCCGTAGTAAGGAACTCTGAAGTTCTGACGAGAGGCCATCAGATCCATGTCTGGAATGCCCCACGGTTGAGTGACTTGGGCAAAGATTTCCGGATGGAGTTCCCACTCCCCCGGATGCAATGTCTGACGACTCAGAAAATCCGCTTCCCAATTTTCCACTCCTGGGATGTGGATAGCAGACAGGTGGCAGGAGTGAGACTCCGCCCATAGAATGATTTTGGTCACTTCTTCCATCGCTAGGGAACTCCTTGTTCCCCCCTGATGGTTGATGTATGAACTTGGCCCTCGCTAGCTGAGGCCAAGCTTTGAGAGCATTGAATATCGCTCTCAGTTCCAGAATATTTATCGGTAGAAGAGATTCTACCCAAGACCAAAGACCCTGAGCTTTCAGGGATCCCCAGACCGCGCCCCAGCCCATCAGACTGGCGTCGGTCGTGACAATGACCCACTCTGGTCTGCGGAAGGTCATCCCTTGTGACAGGTTGTCCAGGGACAGCCACCAACGGAATGAGTCTCTGGTCCTCTGATTTACTTGTATCTTCGGAGACAAGTCTGAATAGTCCCCATTCCACTGACTGAGCATGAACAGTTGTAATGGTCTTAGATGAATGCGCACAAAAGGAACTATGTCCATTGCCGCTACCATCAAACCTATCACTTCCATGCACTGCGCTATGGAAGGAAGAGGAACGGAATGAAGTATCCGACAAGAGTCTAGAAGTTTTGTTTTTCTGGCTTCTGTCAGAAAAATCCTCATTTCTAAGGAGTCTATTATAGTTCCCAAGAAGGGAACCCTCGTTGACGGAGATAGAGAACTCTTTTCCACGTTCACTTTCCATCCGTGAGATCTGAGAAAGGCCAGGACAATGTCCGTGTGAGCCTTTACTTGAGGAAGGGACGACGCTCGAATCAGAATGTCGTCCAAGTAAGGTACTACAGCAATGCCCCTTGGTCTTAGCCCCGCCAGAAGGGACCCTAGTACCTATGAGAAAATCCTAGGAGCAGTGGCTAATCCGAAAGAAAACGCCACAAACTGGAAATGCTTGTCCAGGAATGCAAACCTTAGGAACCGATGATGTTCCTTGTGGATAGGAATATGTAGATACGCATCCTTGAAATCCACCTTGGTCATGAATTGACCTTCCTGGATGGAAGGAAGAAGTGTTCGAATGGTTTCCATCTTGAACGATGGAACCTTGAGAAACTTGTTCAAGATCTTGAGATCTAAGATTGGTCTGAACGTTCCCTCTTTTTTGGGAACTATGAACAGATTGGAGTAGAACCCCATCCCTTGTTCTCCTAATGGAACAGGATGAATCACTCCCATTTTTAGCAGGTCTTCTACCCAATGTAAGAATGCCTGTCTTCTTATGTGGTCTGAAGACAACTGAGACCTGTGGAACCTCCCCCTTGGAGGAAGCCCCTTGAACTCCAGAGAATAACCTTGGGAGACTATTTCTAGCGCCCAAGGATCCAGAACATCTCTTGCCCAAGCCTGAGCGAAGAGAGAGAGTCTGCCCCCCACCAGATCCGGTCCCGGATCGGGGGCCCGCATTTCATGCTGTCTTGGTAGCAGTGGCAGGTTTCCTGGCCTGCTTTCCTTTGTTCCAGCCTTGCATAGGTCTCCAGGCTGGATTGGCTTGAGAAGTATTACCTTCCTGCTTAGAGGACGTAGCCCTTGGGGCTGATCCGTTTCTGCGAAAGGGACGAAACTTAGGTTTATTTTTGGTCTTGAAAAGACCTATCCTGAGGAAGGGCGTGGCCCTTGCCCCCAGTGATATCAGAGATAATCTCTTTCAAGTCAGGGCCAAAGAGTGTTTTCCCCTTGAAAGGAATGTCAAGCAATTTGTTCTTGGAAGACGCATCCGCTGCCCAAGATTTTAACCAAAGCGCTCTGCGCCACAATAGCAAACCCAGAATTTTTTCGCCGCTAACCTAGCCAATTGCAAGGTGGCGTCTAGGGTGAAAGAATTAGCCAATTTAAGAGCACGAATTCTGTCCATAATCTCCTCATAAGAAGAAGAATTACTAATAATCGCCTTTCCTAGCTCATCAAACTAGAAACACGCGGCTGCAGTGACAGGGACAATGCATGCAATTGGTTGTAGAAGGGAACCTTGCTGAACAAACATCTTTAGCAGACCTTCTAATTTTTTATCCATAGGATCTTGGAAAGCACAACTATCTTCTATGGGTATAGTGGCGCGCTTGTGTAGAGTAGAAACCGCCCCCTCGACCTTGGGGACTGTCTGCCATCAGTCCTTTCTGGGGTCGACTATAGGAAAACAATTTTATAACTATGGGGGGAGGTACTAAAGGTATACCGGGCCTGTCCCATTCTTTACTAACAATGTACGCCACCCGCTTGGATATAGGAAAAGCTTCGGGGGGCCCCGGGGCCTCTAAGAACTTTTCCATTTTACATAGTGGTTCTGGAATGACCAGATAATCACAATCATCCAAATTGGATAACACCTCCTTAAGCAGAGCGCGGAGATGTTCCAACTTAAATTTAAAAGTAATCACATCAGGTTCAGCTTGTTGAGAAATGTTTCCTGAATCTGAAATTTCTCCCTCAGACAAAACCTCCCTGGCCCCCTCAGACTGGTGTAGGGGCCCTTCAGAAACCATATCATCAGCGTTCTCATGCTCTACAGAATTTTCTAAAACAGAGCAGTCGCGCTTTCGCTGATAAGTGGGCATATTGGCTAAAATGTTTTTGATAGAATTATCCATTACAGCCGTTAAATGTTGCATAGTAAGGAGTATTGGCGCACTAGATGTACTAGGGGCCTCCTGTATGGGCAAGACTGGTGTAGACGAAGGAGGGGATGATGCAGTACCATGCTTACTCCCCTCACTTGAGGAATCATCTTGGGCATCATTTTTACTAAATTTTTTTATGACATAAAATACATATAGTTAAATGAGAAGGAACCTTGGTTTCCCCACAGTCAGAACACAATCTATCTGGTAGTTCAGACATGTTAAACAGGCATAAACTTGATAACAAAGCACAAAAAACGTTTTAAAATAAAACCGTTACTGTCACTTTAAATTTTAAACTAAACACACTTTATTACTGCAATTGCGAAAAAGTATGAAGGAATTGTTCAAAATTCACCAAAATTTCACCACAGTGTCTTAAAGCCTTAAAAGTATTGCACACCAAATTTGGAAGCTTTAACCCTTAAAATAACGGAACCGGAGCCGTTTTTATATTTAACCCCTTTACAGTCCCTGGAATCTGCTTTGCTGAGACCCAACCAAGCCCAAAGGGGAATACGATACCAAATGATGCCTTCAGAAAGACTTTTCTATGTATCAGAGCTCCACACACATGCAGCTGCATGCCATGCTGTCCTCAAAAACAAGTGCGCCATACCGGCGCGAAAATGAGGCTCTGACTATGATTAGGGAAAGCCCCTAAAGAATAAGGTGTCTAAAACAGTGCCTGCCGATATAATCATATCAAAATACCCAGAATAAATGATTCCTCAAGGCTAAATATGTGTTAATAATGAATCGATTTAGCCCAGAAAAAGTCTACAGTCTTAATAAGCCCTTGTGAAGCCCTTATTTACTATCTTAATAAACATGGCTTACCGGATCCCATAGGGAAAATGACAGCTTCCAGCATTACATCGTCTTGTTAGAATGTGTCATACCTCAAGCAGTAAGAGACTGCACACTGTTCCCCCAACTGAAGTTAATTGCTCTCAACAGTCCTGTGTGGAACAGCCATGGATTTTAGTTACGGTGCTAAAATCATTTTCCTCATACAAACAGAAATCTTCATCTCTTTTCTGTTTCTGAGTAAATAGTACATACCAGCACTATTTTAAAATAACAAACTCTTGATTGAATAATAAAAACTACAGTTAAACACTAAAAAACTCTAAGCCATCTCCGTGGAGATGTTGCCTGTACAACGGCAAAGAGAATGACTGGGGTAGGCGGAGCCTAGGAGGGATCATGTGACCAGCTTTGCTGGGCTCTTTGCCATTTCCTGTTGGGGAAGAGAATATCCCACAAGTAAGGATGACGCCGTGGACCGGACACACCTATGTTGGAGAAATATACACTGCTGCACCTCTGACTGTAGTCAACTGTGTGATGAAGTTAGGGTATATCTGTGATTTAAGTGACTGCGGCCTTCCGGATCACAGGAAAAATGCCTCTGTAAATATGGATATTAAGTATGTTTTTCACTGTGTGCTATAGGACTGGTCTTACAGCATTCTGTTCTATAGCGCCATGTGGGTTGCAAGTAACAACAGATCTTTGCTTAGAACACCCAAACCATACTTAAATTGATGAACCTTAGTGGAGGTTTTTTTGTAGATGTTTACTGTGAATGACTTAGGTCAGTTGTAGCACCACATCTAAGGATGTGCAAACACCAAGGACAAATTGAATATTATTAGAGCCAACAGGTGACTTGCAGTAACAACAAGCGAGATATAGATAAAAGAAAACACACAAATTGACTTCAGTAGTGCCTCTTATTGAAAGTCTATGACAAGTTTTTTTGCTGATGTATTGCTCCTTTCTTAGTTGGCACTAATGATATGCTGTGATAGCAGTGTAAGTTGGACTGTTGAAGAGTCTTTTTAATATAGTATGTTTCCACGTGGGGGTAGAGCTGCACTAATCTGTATGACCGGCTTTCAGACTAGGTGAAAAAATAACTGTGTGATAGCTAGTGAATATGTAAAAGTCCATGGTGCTCCCTAAGCTGCTCTTCTATTTAAAATTGAGAGCTGTATGAGGGTTTTGCTGTAGGTGTTAGCAGCGTACTGTTTGTGGATCTACAGCACTAAGCCGGTATGTGAAATGAAAAACATAATTTATGCTTACCTGATAAATTCCTTTCTTCTGTAGTGTGATCAGTCCACGGGTCATCATTACTTCTGGGATATTACTCCTCCCCAACAGGAAGTGCAAGAGGATTCACCCAGCAGAGCTGCATATAGCTCCTCCCCTCTACGTCACTCCCAGTCATTCGACCAAGGACCAACGAGAAAGGAAAAGCCAAGGGTGAAGTGGTGACTGGAGTATAAATTAAAAAATATTTACCTGCCTTAAAAACAGGGCGGGCCGTGGACTGATCACACTACAGAAGAAAGGAATTTATCAGGTAAGCATAAATTATGTTTTCTTCTGTTAAGTGTGATCAGTCCACGGGTCATCATTACTTCTGGGATACCAATACCAAAGCAAAAGTACACGGATGACGGGAGGGATAGGCAGGCTCTTTATACAGAAGGAACCACTGCCTGAAGAACCTTTCTCCCAAAAATAGCCTCCGATGAAGCAAAAGTGTCAAATTTGTAAAATTTGGAAAAAGTATGAAGCGAAGACCAAGTTGCAGCCTTGCAAATCTGTTCAACAGAGGCCTCATTCTTGAAGGCCCAAGTGGAAGCCACAGCTCTAGTAGAATGAGCTGTAATTCTTTCAGGAGGCTGCTGTCCAGCAGTCTCATAAGCTAAACGAATTATGCTACGAAGCCAAAAAGAAAGAGAGGTAGCGGAAGCTTTTTGACCTCTCCTCTGCCCAGAGTAAATGACAAACAGAGAAGACGTTTGTCGAAATTCCTTAGTTGCCTGTAAGTAAAATTTTAGAGCACGGACTACATCCAGGTTGTGCAGTAGACGTTCCTTCTTTGAAGAAGGATTTGGGCATAAAGAAGGAACAACAATCTCTTGATTAATATTCCTGTTAGTAACTACCTTAGGTAAGAACCCAGGTTTAGTACGCAGGACTACCTTATCCGAATGAAAAATCAAATAAGGAGAATCACAATGTAAGGCTGATAATTCAGAGACTCTTCGAGCCGAGGAAATAGCCATTAAAAATAGAACTTCCCAAGATAACAACTTTATATCAATGGAATGAAGGGGTTCAAACGGAACGCCCTGTAAAACATTAAGAACAAGGTTTAAACTCCATGGTGGAGCAACAGTTTTAAACACAGGCTTAATTCTGGCCAAAGCCTGACAAAAAGCCTGGACGTCAGGAACTTCTGACAGACGTTTGTGTAACAGAATGGACAGAGCTGAGATCTGTCCCTTTAATGAACTAGCAGATAAACCCTTTTCTAAACCTTCTTGTAGAAAAGACAATATCCTAGGAATCCTAACCTTACTCCAAGAGTAACCTTTGGATTCACACCAATATAGGTATTTACGCCATATCTTATGGTAAATCTTTCTGGTAACAGGTTTCCTAGCCTGTATTAAGGTATCAATAACTGACTCAGAAAATCCACGTCTTGATAAAATCAAGCGTTCAATTTCCAAGCAGTCAGCTTCAGAGAAGTTAGATTTTGATGTTTGAAGGGACCCTGTATCAGAAGGTCCTGTTTCAGAGGTAGAGACCAAGGTGGACAGGATGACATGTCCACCAGGTCTGCATACCAAGTCCTGCGTGGCCACGCAGGTGCTATTAGAATCACTGATGCTCTCTCTTGTTTGATTCTGGCAATCAATCGAGGAAGCAACGGGAAGGGTGGAAACACGTAAGCCATCCTGAAGTCCCAAGGTGCTGTCAGAGCATCTATCAGGACTGCTCCTGGATCCCTGGATCTGGACCCATAACGAGGAAGCTTGGCGTTCTGTCGAGACGCCATGAGATCTATCTCTGGTTTGCCCCAACGTCGAAGTATTTGGGCAAAGACCTCCGGATGAAGTTCCCACTCCCCCGGATGAAAAGTCTGACGACTTAAGAAATCCGCCTCCCAGTTCTCCACTCCCGGGATGTGGATTGCTGACAGGTGGCAAGAGTGAGACTCTGCCCAGCAAATTATCTTTGATACTTCCATCATAGCTAGGGAGCTTCTTGTCCCTCCCTGATGGTTGATGTAAGCTACAGTCGTGATGTTGTCCGACTGAAACCTGATGAACCCCCGAGTTGTCAACTGGGGCCAAGCCAGGAGGGCATTGAGAACTGCTCTCAATTCCAGAATGTTTATCGGCAGGAGACTCTCCTCCTGACTCCATTGTCCCTGAGCCTTCAGAGAATTCCAGACGGCACCCCAACCTAGAAGGCTGGCGTCTGTTGTTACAATTGTCCAGTCTGGTCTGCTGAATGGCATCCCCCTGGACAGATGTGGCCGAGAAAGCCACCATAGAAGAGAATTTCTGGTCTCTTGATCCAGATTCAGAGAAGGGGATAAGTCTGAGTAATCCCCATTCCACTGACTTAGCATGCACAGTTGCAGTGGTCTGAGGTGTAAGCGTGCAAAGGGTACTATGTCCATTGCCGCTACCATTAAGCCGATTACCTCCATGCATTGAGCCACTGACGGGTGTTGAATGGAATGAAGGGTGCGGCAAGCACTTTGAAGTCTTGTTAGCCTGTCCTCTGTCAGGTAAATCTTCATTTCTACAGAATCTATAAGAGTCCCCAGGAAGGGAACTCTTGTGAGTGGAACGAGTGAACTTTTCTTTTCGTTCACCTTCCATCCATGTGACCTTAGAAATGCCAGCACTAACTCTGTATGAGACTTGGCAGTTTGAAAGCTTGAAGCTTGTATCAGAATGTCGTCTAGGTATGGAGCTACCGAGATTCCCCGCGGTCTTAGTACCGCCAGAAGAGCACCCAGAACCTTTGTGAAGATTCTTGGAGCTGTAGCCAATCCGAATGGAAGAGCCACAAACTGGTAATGCCTGTCTAGGAAGGCAAACCTTAGGTACCGATAATGATCTTTGTGAATCGGTATGTGAAGGTAAGCATCTTTTAAATCTACAGTGGTCATGTATTGACCCTCTTGGATCATAGGTAAAATTGTCCGAATAGTCTCCATCTTGAACGATGGAACTCTTAGGAATTTGTTTAGGATCTTTAAGTCCAGGATTGGTCTGAAAGTTCCCTCTTTTTTGGGAACCACAAACAGATTTGAGTAAAACCCCTGTCCCTGTTCCGATCGTGGAACTGGATGGATTACTCCCATTAACAAGAGCTCTTGTACGCAGCGTAGAAACGCCTCTTTCTTTGTCTGGATTGTTGACAATCTTGACAGATGAAATCTCTCTCTTGGAGGAGAGTATTTGAAGTCCAGAAGGTATCCCTGAGATATTATCTCTAGCGCCCAGGGATCCTGAACATCTCTTGCCCAAGCCTGGGCGAAGAGAGAAAGTCTGCCCCCCACTAGATCCGATCCCGGATCGGGGGCCCTCAATTCATGCTGTTTTAGGGGCAGCAGCAGGTTTCCTAGTCTGCTTGCCCTTGTTCCAGGACTGGTTAGGTTTCCAGCCTTGTCTGTAGCGAGCAACAGCTCCTTCCTGTTTTGGTGCAGAGGAAGTTGATGCTGCTCCTGCTTTGAAATTACGAAAGGAACGAAAATTAGACTGTCTAGTCTTGGCTTTGGCTTTGTCCTGAGGCAGGGCAGGGCATGGCCTTTACCTCCTGTAATGTCAGCGATAATCTCTTTCAACCCGGGCCCGAATAAGGTCTGCCCTTTGAAAGGTATATTAAGCAATTTAGACTTAGAAGTAACATCAGCTGACCAGGATTTTAGCCACAGCGCCCTGCGTGCCTGAATGGCGAATCCTGAATTCTTCGCCGTAAGTTTAGTAAGATGTACTACGGCCTCCGAAATGAATGAATTAGCTAGTTTAAGGACTCTAAGCCTGTCCGTAATGTCGTCCAGAGTAGCTGAACCAATGTTCTCTTCCAGAGACTCAATCCAGAATGCCGCTGCAGCCGTGATCGGCGCAATGCATGCAAGGGGTTGCAATATAAAACCTTGTTGAACAAACATTTTCTTAAGGTAACCCTCTAACTTTTTATCCATTGGATCTGAAAAAGCACAGCTATCCTCCACCGGGATAGTGGTACGCTTAGCTAAGGTAGAAACTGCTCCCTCCACCTTAGGGACCGTTTGCCATAAGTCCCTTGTGGTGGCGTCTATTGGAAACATTTTTCTAAATATCGGAGGGGGTGAGAACGGCACACCGGGTCTATCCCACTCCTTAGTAACAATTTCAGTAAGTCTCTTAGGTATAGGAAAAACCTCAGTACTCGTCGGTACCGCAAAATATTTATCCAACCTACACATTTTCTCTGGTATTGCAACTGTGTTACAATCATTCAGAGCCGCTAACACCTCCCCTAGTAATACACGGAGGTTTTCCAGTTTAAATTTAAAATTTGAAATATCTGAATCCAGTCTGTTTGGATCAGAACCGTCACCCACAGAATGAAGTTCTCCGTCCTCATGTTCTGCCACCTGTGACGCAGTGTCTGACATGGCCCTAATATTATCAGCGCACTCTGTTCTCACCCCAGAGTGATCACGCTTACCTCTTAGTTCTGGTAATTTAGCCAAAACCTCAGTCATAACAGTAGCCATATCCTGTAATGTGATTTGTAATGGCCGCCCAGATGTACTCGGCGCTACAATATCACGCACCTCCCTCTGAGCGGGAGATGTAGGTACTGACACGTGAGGCGAGTTAGTCGGCATAACTCTCCCCTCGTTGTTTGGTGAAATTTGTTCAATTTGTACAGATTGACTTTTATTTAAAGTAGCATCAATACAGTTAGTACATAAATTTCTATTGGGCTCCACTTTGGCATTGCAACAAATGACACAGGTATCATCCTCTGAATCAGACATGTTTAACACACTAGCAAATAAACTTGCAACTTGGAAATACAATTCAATTAGAATAATATTAAAATGTACTGTGCCTTTAAGAAGCACAGAAGATCTATGACAGTTGAAAATTAATAAATTGAAACAGTTATAGCCTCAATCCTTGTAAACAACACAACTTTAGCAAAGGTTTAATCCCATTAGCAAAGATAACAAATTCTGAAAGCAGGAAACAAATTACAGAATAAACGTTTTTTATCTCAGTCAAACTATAATTCTCACAGCTCTGCTGAGAGAAATTACCTCCCTCAAAATAAGTTTTGAAGACCCCTGAGCTCTGTAGAGATGAACCGGATCATGCAGGGAATACAATGAGTTGCTGACTGAAATATTTGATGCATAGAAAAAGCGCCAAAAAACGGCCCCTCCCCCTCACACACAGCAGTGAGGGAGAACAGAAACTGTCAGAAAAACAGATTAAGCAACTGCCAAGTGGAAAAATAGTGCCCAAACATTTATTCACACAGTACCTCAGCAAATGAAAACGATTTTACATTCCAGCAAAAACGTTAAACATAATCTCTAGTTATTAAACAGCTTTATGTATTTCTTACAGTGTAATTCTAGTGAAGTACCATTCCCCAGAATACTGAAGTGTAAAGTATACATACATGACATTATATCGGTATGGCAGGATTTTCTCATCAATTCCATTGTCAGAAAATAAAAACTGCTACATACCTCTATGCAGATTCATCTGCCCGCTGTCCCCTGATCTGAAGTTTACCTCACTCCTCAGATGGCCGAGAACAGCAATATGATCTTAACTACTCCGGCTAAAATCATAGCAAAACTCTGGTAGATTCTTCTTCAAACTCTGCCAGAGAGGTAATAACACACTCCGGTGCTATTTTAAAATAACAAACTTTTGATTGAAGATATAAAACTAAGTATAATCACCATAGTCCTCTCACACATCCTATCTAGTCGTTGGGTGCAAGAGAATGACTGGGAGTGACGTAGAGGGGAGGAGCTATATGCAGCTCTGCTGGGTGAATCCTCTTGCACTTCCTGTTGGGGAGGAGTAATATCCCAGAAGTAATGATGACCCGTGGACTGATCACACTTAACAGAAGAAATGGCGTTTTCGCGCCAGAACCTGGGAGCAGCAAACAAGGAGGGTAACTAAGTGTGCGACCTGTATGTTATAAGCGTCCCACACTGCCGTAAGTAACGCTGCCCAGTTTTGTGTGAACCGGACCGGTGTCCGCCCGGTGTCTACTCACTGCTTGTTCAGCAACTGCGGTCCGGAGGGGACTTCTATGATGGCGTCCTAAGAGCAGCCTAACTTCTTGCAGCGGTATGTACAGCTGGCCTCCGGAGCGGATCCCCGACCCTCCGGAGCTAGATGCAGTATAATGCTGCAGCGGATGTGTCGCTTAGCCAAGCGTATCAGGTGTTGAAGTCGGCTGTAGAGCCCTGAAGCATCTGTGGATCTCAGGCCTATCAGGACCGGGTTAGCTGGTAAAGCTTTAAGTAGCTCTGCGTGCTCCACACGCTTAATTTACAGAGGCTGGATAGTAAAGGTAGCCTTAATATGTCTCCTGGGAAAACAATCTCGTAGAAGCTAAGTTAAAATAAACTTTTGTTGGGTAGGATACAGGAGGTCTATGAGGAAGCGTCTGCTCTGTGCGGTAGTTGGCTCCGACCCCCAAGGATACCATTTTTAAAAAGTTTCCAATTTACTTCTATTATCAAATTTTTTTTCATTCTCATGTTATTCTTTGTTGAAGAGATACCTAGGTAGGTAGCGTGCACATGCCTGAAGCACTACACAACAGGAAATAGTGTTGCCATCTAGTGCCCCTGCTAATGTATAACATTGTTGCAAAACTGCTGCTATATAGTGCTGCAGACATGTGCACACTTTTGAGCTTACATTTCTGCTTTCCACAAAGGATAACAAGAAAACTAAGAAAATTTGATAATAGAATTAAATTAGAAAGTTGTTTAAAATGTTATGTTCTATCTAAATCATGAAAGAAAAAAAATTGGGTTTTATGTCCCTTTAAAGGAAGTGGCCAAGGTTGGCAACTTGACATCCGGA
The DNA here is from genome assembly GCF_027579735.1 of Bombina bombina. NCBI lineage: Eukaryota > Metazoa > Chordata > Amphibia > Anura > Bombinatoridae > Bombina > Bombina bombina. Next base: position 1,169,407,469 of record NC_069499.1, read on the forward strand.
CAAGATCCGCAAACCAAAATCTGTGAGGCCATGCTGGTGCTATCAGAAACACATGCAATTGTTCCATTATGATCGTGGAGATCACCCTTGGAAAAAGAACTAGAGGTGGAAATATATAAGCAGGTTGGTATGGCCAAGGAACTGCTAACGCATCTATCATCTCCACCTGAGGATCCCTGGACCTGAAAAGATACCTGGGAAGTTTCTTGTTTAGATGGGACGCCATGAGATATATTTCTGGAAGACTCCACATCTGTACAATCTGACAAAATACATCTGGATGGAGAGACCACTCCTCTGGATGTAAAGTCTGGCCGCTGAGATAATCTGCTTCCGAATTGTCTACACCCAGGATATGCATTGCAGAAATTCTGCCCAAGAAAGTATTTGAAATACTTCTTTCATCGCTAAAGGACTGCGAGTCCCACCCTGAGGATCGACATATGCCACAGTTGTGATATTGTCTGTCTGAAAACGAATGAATGATTCTCTCTTTAGTAGAGGCCAAGCCTGAAGAGCCCTGAAAATAGCACGGAGTTCTAAAATATTGATTGGTAACCTCGCCTCTTGAGGATTCCAAACCCCTTGTGCTGTCAGAGACCCCAGACAGCTCCCCAACCTGTGAGACTTGCATCTGTTGAAATCACAGTCCAGGAAGGACGAACAAAGGAGGCTCCTTGAACAATAAGGTGATGGTTTAACAACCAAGTCAGAGAGAGTTGAGATTTAAGAATATCAATTGTGACAGAGTATAATCCCTGCAACATTGATTCAGCACGCAAAGCTGCAGAGGTCTCATATGAAAATGAGCAAAGGGGATCGCGTCCCCTTATATATAATAATGAAAGACAGCAATACCCTGCTCTCTGATTACAGATAGAAGGGCACCTAGAACCTTGGAAAAGATTCTTGGAGCTGTCGCTAGGCCAAATGGAAGAGCGACAAATTGGTAATGCTTGTCTAGAAAAGAGAATCTCAGAAACCGATAGTGGTCTGGATTAATCGGAATGTGAAGATATGCATCCTTTAAGTCTATTGTGGACATATAATGACCTTGGCTGAACAAAAGGCAGAATAGTCCTTATAGTCACCAGGTTTGGACCCTTACAAAGTGATTAAAAAATGTCAGATCCAGAACTGGTCTGAATAAATTTTCCTTCTTCGGGACAATGAATAGTTTTGAATAAAAACCCAAACCCTGTTCCAGCTCCAGATCTGAAACACATTTCAGAAAAGCCTGAGCTATCACAGGATTTGTTGGAACGTGAGAGAGAAAAAACCTTTTCACAGATCATCTTATTTTGAAACCTATTCGATACCCTTGAGAGACAATATTCTGAATCCTATGATTCTGAATGGAACCTGCCCAAACGTCTTGAAATAATTTCAATCTGCGCCCCACCAGAAGAACTGGATTGAGGGCCGCACCTTCATGCAGTTTTAGGGGCTGGGTTTGGTTTCTTATAAGGCTTGGATTTATTCCAACTCGAAGATGGCTTCCAATTGGAACCAGAGTCCTTAGGGAAAGGAGTGGTTTTCTGTTCTCTATTCTGACGAAAGGAACAAAAACGATTAGAAGCTTTAGATTTACCTTTAGACTTTTTATTATCTTAGGGCAAAAAAACTCCCTTCCCCCCAGTAATAGTAGAAATAATAGAATCCAACTGGGAACCAAACAAATTATTACCCTGGAATGATAGAGATAGTAACCTAGATTTAGAAACCATGTCAGCATTACATGATTTGAGCCATGAAGCTCTTCTAGCTAAAATAGCAAAATACATAGATTTAACATCAATCTTGATGATATCAAAAATAGCATCACAGATAAAATGATTAGCATGTTGAAGCAAACGAACAATGCTATGCAAATCAGAATCTTTTTCCCGTTGTGTAGAGCTATCCAATTAAAAAGTTGATGCAGCCATAACATCAGCCATAGAAATGGCAGGTCTGAGAATATAGCCAGAATGTAAATAAGCTTTTCTTTAGATAAGATTCAATTTTCCTATTTAAAGGATCATTAAAAGAGGTACTATCTTCCATAGGAATAGTAGTACGTTTAGCAAGAGTAGAAATAGCCCCATAAACCTTAGGGACTTTTCCCCAAAACTCTAACTTAGCCACTGGCAAAGGATACAACTTTTTAAACCTTGAAGGAACAAAAGAAGTACCAGGCTTAGATCATTCCTTAAGCAATCACATCAGAAATAGCATCAGGAACAGGAAAAACCTTTAGGAGTAATCACAGGAGGTTTATAGACAGAATTTAAACATTTACTGGATTTAATAACAAGAGGACCAGACTCATCAATCTCCAAAGTTATTAAAGTGTTAGAAATCATTGCAAAATTCATTGAAAATAAAAGACATTATTATAATTATATAAATATATTATATGAAATCAACCTACTTTTTTGCTGAAATGAAGCTTCTAAATATATTTAATTTAACTTTTAAATTTGTATAAAATGAGCTTCAACGACTGCCCATAAAATAGGCAGGGTTTATGTAAAATTAATTCCCGTGCCCAAACAATAGCGAAGCAGTTACGCCCCCAATTAATTTTAATATTGATGGCAGTGGGGCTAATTCATGGGAGGCAAGGCTGGCAGAAGCTGATTGATGTATCAAAATAAGGATGCATTACTCACCGCACACAATGTTTTTATTCTGTCACGACATATAAAAATAAAGGCACTGAAGCAATAATCAGCCTTGATTTACAACAGAAAGGCGCTAACAAATATTATTGTCTTTATCATTGAATGAAATGTCCCCTATCATGACATAACTAGAGTGGGTGGCCCCAAAAGACTGACCGCTGCACACATTTTAACTCTTTCTAGGCAGCTTTACCCCAAGCAAAAAAATGCAAAATAGGTTGATTGCGAGAACAGGATAATATTTACCGTTCTAGTCACAGGGCATACACCTTACACTGACACAGTAGCAATAAATCACTGTGAACTGAGCTAGAAGTAGCGCTAGGGCTAATGCGGGGGGATCCGGGCTATCACTGTGAATCATCATTGCACTGGTGCACCACGCCCACCGATAACTACGTCACATGCCAAATGTCTGCCCTGCATTTGGTAACGCGCTGCAAAAGAAGACAGACAGAGGGACTAAGATGCGCATCCGTTACTCAACAAAGACAGTAAATGTGCATGCGGGCCACCATGATGTTTCTACTTAGGTAGAACATCATTATAGGTCCCACATAATGAGCAAAAAATGGGTTCGGTTAAATAAGGATTTTCGATGAGCAATACCAAGAAAAGGACATTAAACTTTTAATAGGTACATATAACAAATATGTATAATATTTAATGAAGTTTTAAAAAATATTAAAACATTTTTTGAGTTTCCTATCCCTTTAACACTTCTTTTAACAAAGAACGAATATACTCAATTGTAAAATGATAAGTGGATTTATCAGTGTCAATGTCTGAAGTAGGTCTTCCGAATCAGAGATCCTCATCAGAGGTGGATATATCAGTATGTTGTCGTTCATTACAAATTTCATCAGACTTATGAGAAGTTTTAAAATACCTTTTACGATTATTTGAAGGCGGAATAGCAGCCATAGCCTTCTGTATCGCATCAGCAATATAATTTTCCATATTAACAGGGATATCATGTACATTAGATGTTAAGTGAACAACAGAAACTGTACTAGCACTAATAGAAAGTTTTTCTGCATGCAAAAGCTTATGACAACTGTTACATACTACAGCTGGAGATGTAATCTCCACTAGCATACAACAGATACACTTAGCTTTGGTAGAACTGTGTTCAGGCAGCATGGTTCCTACAGCAGCTTCTGAGACAGGATCTGATTGAGACATCTTGTAAAATGTAAAAAAAAAAATAACATTTAAAAATCTTATTTCCACATATATCATTTTCAGGAATGGGAAAAAAATGCAAATGCTAAAATTAAAAAGCAAATAGCATAGTCCTCTGAGCTTAAAGAAGGCAAGGAGCATATAGGAAGTGGGGTAAAATAAAACTAATTTTTTTTAGCGCCAAACAAACATCCGGAAATGACGCAACTCGCGTCATAACAAACTTCGCGCCAAACAACCTGGCGTCAACTAAGACGCAGGAAATTACGAGCTTGCATCATCGGACACGCACATTCGCGCAAAAACAATTCTCACGACAAGAACGACGCAATAAATAACAGCATTTTGCGCCCTCGCAAGCCAAATTTGCCCGCAAATTTTTGAAAGAAAAACAAGTCAAATTGAAAAAAGGCTATACCCCAGGTAAGACAAAAACTTTCCTAAAACATGATTCCCATATTGAAACTGCCAGACTGCAAAGGGAAATAAACATAGACCGGACTCATGGCAAATATAAGTAAATACATATATTTAGAACTTTATATAAATACATAAAGTGCCAAACATAGCTGAGTGTGTCTTAAAATAATGATACATACTAACTGAAAGACACCCATCCACATATAGCAGATAGCCAAACCAGTACTGAAAACTATCTTCAGAGGTAATGGTATAAGAGTATATCGTCGATCTGAAAAGGGAGGTAGGAGATGAATCCCTACGACCGATAACAGAGAACCATAAAAAAAATCAATAGGCGATACTCTCTTCACATCCCTCTGACAAACACTGTATTGTTTGTAAAACTGTAAAGTTTGTAAAACTGAATTGTGGGTGTGGTGAGGGGTGTATTTATAGGCATTTTGAGGTTTGGGAAACTTTGCCCCTCCTGGTAGTATTGTATATCCCATACGTCACTAGCTCATGGACTCTTCCCAATTACATGAAAGAAAAGAGATAGTCTGCCCCCTACATGATCCTAGGACAGACCGGGGGCTGTCCCCTCATACCGACTTTGACTCGGCAGGCTTCTTTTTCTGCTTGGACTTGTTCCAAGAGCCAGCTGGCTTCCAAGATCCCTTGGATTGTTCAGACTTTGCGGAAAAACCTAATGACGAATAATCTGCATGTTAGCATCACAAATGAACAAATACGCCACTCTTAGGGCCTTGAATCGTTCTAGAATTTCATAGAGAGGAGTCTCCACCTCGACCATTGCTGATAGTGCGTTACACCAGTAGGTAGCCACACCAGCCACCGCAGTCGGTTGAAAAGCGAACCCCATGAGTTGGAACATCTTCCGCAACATGGACTACATCTTTTTATCCATGGGTTCCTTGAAAGAGGAGCTATCCACTAGCGGAATAGTCGTTCTCTTAGTGAGCGTGGAGATAGCACCACCCACCTTAGGGACGGTTCCCCACAGTTCAAGCTGCGCTTCTGGAACGGGGAAAAGCAAGAACCAAGTTTCTCCCATTTATTAATAATGTTAGCTATCTTGATTGGAACCGGGAAGGCCTGGGGCACAACCCTGTCCTCATAAACCCTATCTAGTTTAGGGTTAGAAGGTTCCTTCAGTAGTTTCGTTTCCGGAACCTCCAACGTAGCAAGCACCTCTTTTAGCAGAAAGCGCAAATGCTCCATCTTAAATTTAAAATCAGGCTCCTCCGCGAACGAAGACCTAGAAGTAGCCGATTCCGACCCAGAAGAGACATCCTCCGATAAGTCGGAATTGTCCTCCTCAGCAGATAATCTGTCCGAAACATCCAGCGGAGTCAAAGACCCCTAAGACGGATAGCCATGCCATACCCTCCGCTTGCGCTTAGTAGGGCGAGGCATCGCATTAATGGCCGCAGAAACCGCCATCTGTAACTGATCAGCGAAGTTTGAAGGCCAAAAGGCCCCTCCCGCAGGAGGATTAGTAGTGCCCTGGGGAACTGCTTGCATAATCGGAGATGATTGCAGGGAATGCACCTTGCAGGGCAGGGAACCCTCAGAGGTGGACGGCTCACTCGTACTAAATACATTCTTTTTGAAAATAGCAATATTGTCAAAGCATGTGGAACAGAGTTGTGTAGGCGGTTCGACTTGAACCTCTTCACAATATACACAGTTAATGGGTTTAGATAAAGAGGGAGTATCCGCTAACATATCAGAGTCCTCCATAGCTTAGGCTTTTATTACGGACTTGATCAAAAATAAATGGCACCTTTATATATCAATGGCCAGGGCACTCACCACCTCCTATGACGCGGACTACAAGAAACAGCTTTCGTCTCCTCCGAACGCAGGTTGAGAAAGAGGAAGTTCTAGAGGCCACATCCGGTTACATGGAGTGCCATGCAGGACCGCCCCTGCACTTGAGAGAAGTACGCGCCAAAAAAGCCTGTCTCAATCTCTCGCTAATGAACTGTGTTCCACACTGACAGAGCCTCATCTCACACAAATGCAGTAGCAATCACAATAAACAATAATATGCATAAATAATATCCCCCCTGTTCAACAGCCCCCTTTCGAGGGCATTACCTTAGATTCTATAAAGATAAAAGGAGCCACACTGTGACCCTGTCTTCATGCGTAATCAAATATACATACATACACATATATATTTATATATATATATATATATATATATATATATATATATATATAAATAAGAGACGATCTTACCAGAATCAACGCCGTGGAACAGGAACACAGCCCTTCAAGTATGACAGGGTAGTAGCATCGCTCCTGACATGGACTTGAGAGAAGAAAAGCAGGCAGCGAAACTCGTCAACGCTGATTGCTAATGGAGCTGTTAAACTGAGTTGGGATGGTTTCGCAGAAATACTCTCCTTGCATCTCCGGACTAACATTCACCCATGCTCTCACTGAGAGGCTGACAGGACTACTTAAAACTCCAGTCCCATTTCGAAGAGTACTACCCTCCATAAGAGACTACTCCGAATTTTCCGACACTTCTCTGCCAACCTCCTGTGACGAAAGGCAAAGAATGACTGGGGGATGAAGGGAGTGGGGGAGATATTTAAGCCTTTGACTGGGTGTCTGCCTCCTCCTGGCGGCCAGGTTCTTAATTCCCACAAGTAATGAATGAAGCAGTGGACTCTCCACTCATTAAGATGTAAATAGTATATCTTAAAGGGATAAAAAGGTAAAAAATGAAATGTGCATGGGTGCACTTCAATATAAGCATTTTTGCAATTTACTTCCATAAGCAAAAATGCTTCTAGTAAACGTTATGTTTTTTCTGCAGCATATGCACATATGTGAGGACCTGTGCACCAGTCAGACACTACACCTTTTAAGAGTCAGGAGTAGCTTGCATGACACAAATGGTATCTTCAGAAGCAATACACACCACTGCCTGCCCTCTGAGAAGGCGTGATGTTTGAATATTGGTGCATGAGCCTTCACAGGATGTGTATGTATGCTGCAAATAAACAGTAATACATTTTACTAGAAGCATTTTTGCTAATGGAGGTGTATTGCAAAAATGGTTATATTTCAAATTGAAATGCACCCATTTACATTTCAATTTTAACCTTTCTATCCCTTTTAATAGAAAACTATATTTAGATAGATTTTCCCTCAAAGAGCATAAAAAAAAATTATCCACTTTAAATAAATAAAAATCAGATTTAAATGAAAAACGTCCATTTATTTATTACATCATTGATTTTTATACCTCATGATTTATCGCAAGACAGCAAACAAATTTGTAATGACAAGGCGTTTTTGACCCTGTAAACATAAGCAAAGACATAGATAATACTGGCCTTGCAGGCCTCAGCAAGCATTGCACACACGAGTTACAGTTAAAGTAAACCAGGTTTGTCTTCCTGTAAAAATGGTAGTACCAAGCATGTCAAGAGACAGAAAGGCACAGTTAGTGAGGTCAGTGACTGATGCCACTTGTGTAACAAAACCAAAATATTAAAAACAAACCATCCCCAGGTGTGTGCAATATAGTGTAGCAGTGGCTAATAGTGTATGATATATACCTTCTTTGTAGGGGCACCTGTAGATGGCACATCAAGGACACAGGAAGAATTATAGGTCTGCAGGTACGATCCATCACCCGGGCTTGGCGTTTCTAGAGGGAGAATCCCAAAACTAGAAGGAAAGAAATTTACATGTGAGACTTTATAAATGTAACTCTCAATAGCAACTTCTACAGAATGAAATGCATGTTACAGCATGTAAAGGTGGCAAACAAGGTGCAAGTAATTCTACTCAACTTAAAGTAACAAGAGTAAACAAAAGGTGTCCGGACCATCTGCACACATCACACACCTTGTGCAGGATCTCTAACCAATTTAATGCACATGAAAAACTGTCCTAATCACACCAAGACGTTAAAAACGAACCAGTGAGCAAATTAAACAATAATAAAGGCTTTAGAAGCCAATTAAAAGGGTACAACTACAGTAGCATGGTAACTACACACCATGATAGTGTTTCACTCGTACCCACATCTCTCTTTAAAGGGGACATTAAACACTAAATACATTTCTTTTATCCAGGTGGTGAGAGTCCACAATCCATTACTCCTGGGAATTACTCTTCTCTACCACTAGGAGATTTCCTAGACCCCAAGATCCCTATAAAACACTTCCCATCTCACACATACCTCAGGCCTTTATTTCTTGGTGTATAGATCATAGTTTTTCCTGGCATTTCTTTCAGAATTCCCAGGAGTTTGAAAATCTTGCAGGATAGTCTGGGTACGGGCCTATTTGCCAGTTCTCTGAAGGGGCAGATTTCTGCCTTTTCAGTTTTGTTCCACATAAAGATTACTAATCTTCCAGATGTTCATAGTTTTGTTCAGGATCTGGTCCGTATTAAACCTGCAATCAAGCCAAATTCTTCTCCATGGAATCTAAACTTGGTGTTAAGGGTTTTGCAGGCTCCCCCGTTTGAATCTATGCATATGTTGGATATTAAACTACTTTCCTGGAAAATTTTAATTATTTTGGCTATTTCATCTGTTAGAAGAGTTTGAGTTATCTGCTCTTTCTTGTGATCCTCATCTGATTTTCATCAGGATAAGGCTGTTTTACGGACTTCATTTGCGTTTAGCAGAGAGATTGTTATTCCTTCTTTGTGTCCTAATCCTAAGAATGCTTCAGAAATATCTTTGCATTCTTAGGATCTTGTTGGAGCATTGAAATATTACATTGCTGCTACTAAGGACCTTAGACAAAATGTTCATTCTTTTTTTCTGGTCCAAGGAAGTGTCAGAAAGGTTCTGCAGTTTCTTTGGCCTCTTGGTTGAAACATTTGATTCACAAGCCTTTACTTGGAGGCAGGTCAGACTCCACCATAGAGGATTACTGCTCATTCTACTAGGTCAGTTGCCACTTTTTGGGCTTTCAAGAAGAATGAGGCTTCAGTGGATCAGATATGCAAGGCAGCTACTTTTCATACTTTTAAAAAATTCTACTATTTTAATGTTTTTGCATCTTCTGAAACAGCCTTTGGTAAAAAGGTTCTTCGGGTGGCTGTCTGTTGGATTTTTTTGCCTGTCTGATTTAAAAAAAAAAAAAAAAAAAAATATTATATACACACATATATATTTTATTTTTATTTTATTGGGGTTGTCTCAGTGAAAAAATATGTTATTTAAATTCCTCCATTTATGTTATTACTCGTGGACTCCAAAGCTTGGGTATTATTTCCCAGAAGTAATCGATTGTGGACTCTCACCATCTGATTCTTACCTGATAAATTAATTTCTTTCATGGTGGTGAGAGTCCACAAGACCTCACCCTTATATTTTATGGGGGGGGGTTAGTTTTTTCTTCAGCAAATCTTTTTTCCCTGCTCCTTTTATGGCTCTTATTTATTTTTCTTACCCCACTTTACTTGGCTACACATTAGACTGAGGTATGTGTGAGGTGGAATGGGTTTTATAGGGCTCTTGGGGTTTGGGAATCTTTGCCTCCTCCACATGTTAGATAGAATACTTTAACTCCAAGATGGCACCACCCAGTGTGAAGATGCACAGCTACACTTTCCAGCACGTGTAAAGAGTTAAAATAAGAGAACAGCTTTGAAGAGAGCTGCCTAAACAGGAGGAGAAATAATAGCATGGTGAGTAGTTACCATTCTACTGCAGTTGTATCCAGCAGTGTCCAGGTAAAGTGAACTATTTGAGCTTTGATGAAAGCAAAATTACTGGTAAGAAAAAAGGGAAAAACAAAAAACAAAGTGCATAGACTATCTTCTTAAACGTTAAAAGGGACATCATACATTCTTTCATAATTCAGACAGAGAATACAATTTTAAACAACATTCCAATTTACTTCTATTATTTAATTTGCTTCATTATTTAGATAGCCTTAGTTAAAGAAATAACAATGCACACGGGTGAGCCAATCACATGAGGCATCTATGTGCAGCCACCGATCAGAAACTACTAAGCCTATCTAGATATGCTTTTCAGGAAATATTAGGAGAATGAAGCATATTAGATAATAGAAGTAAATTAAAAAGTTGTTTAAAATAGTATTCTCTATCTGAATCATGAAAGAAAAAATTGGTGTTTAACGTTCCTTTAATGTGTTCCCAATGGTCAATTTTACCTGCTGGAGTGTATTTAATAGTTTGTAAACCACTACTTTATCTTTATTTATTATTTGAGATAGATACTTTTGCCCATTGTATCCCCACCTACACTGAAAATATAAGTAACAAATGTTTTTCATTTTTATTTCTTTCAAACTCCTGTTCTAGTTCTGGATAAGCTAATGTTCCTTGTCATATATGGTAGTGTGTCCATCTCCACCGATAAAGCAGAAGCACTTCTCCTTATCAGCCACAGAGGGTTAGTAGGAATAATCAATAATAAATATAAACAATACTGAAATATTAGTGTCACTTTCAGCTGTTAACATTTTATTTTAGGCAAAATGTATTTCACGTGTAGATTTGTCTCCCCCTCCCCCCATATGCACGATAGAAAATTAAAATGCAATACAATGAATTGCTATGGCCTAAGGTAAGCTTACTACTGAACCAACAGGGTTCCAGATAAGTGTAACCAATATCAATTTATTAAATAAACTGTGGGTGGGCACAAATTTCAGAACAAGTCCTTATTTGGGATAATAGCATGCAATCATAAATACAGGCACAAAACCCTTTATCCAAAGTGCTTGGGACAGAAAAGGTTTGGATTTCAGAACAGTTTGGAATATTTGTCTATTTGCATCTGTAAAATGGGAACGTTTGGAGAGGGGATGGGACCAAGTGCAAACAACAATATCTTATGACATTTAGGTAATATTTACATGCTTATTACATACAGCTTATACATGTAACCAAAAGGTAGTTTTATAAAAAAAATTAATACCTTTGTATACACAGTACCCTCAGAAAGATAGTACAATACTGTAATCAGAAATGTAAAGGTTGTTTTAAATAAATATTGGACTAGCATTTGCATTTTATTACACAAAACAAAAAACAAAAGATGCAGGCAGAGAATATTGTTAAAGGGACACTGAACCCACATTTTTTCTTTTGTGATTCAGGTAGAGCATGCAATTTTAACCCCTTAATGACAACTGACGTACCAGGTACGTCATGCAAAAACTAACTGTTAATGACAATAGACGTACCTGGTACGTCAGTTGTCTAACAGAGTGCTGGAAGTGATCACAATCGCTTCCAGCAGCTCTGAGGGTATTGCAGTGATGCCTCGATATGGAGGCATCCTGCAATACCCCTTTACAAGCCTCCGATGCAGAGAGAGCCACTCTGTGGCCCTCTCTGCACCGGTAGCGATGGTGCCGTTGTCCAGGTGGGAGGAGGGAGCGTGTGCGCGCGTGCACGATGCGCACGCGCGTGCATGGACGCGCGTGTGCACAGGGGCGCGCGTGCACGTGCGCGCATTAGCCACACTGACACCAATGAAGGCAGGAAGGGGGAAAAAAAGTTAATTTTTTTTTTTTTTTTACATATAAAAGGATCTGGGAGGGGGAGGGGTGGGGCTGCTACACTACAGAAATAATAATAAATAAAAAAAAAAAGGTTATAAATAAAATTAAAATAATTTGGTTTGTGGGGCCAAACTGGGTACTGGCAGACAGCTGCCAGTACCCAAGATGGCGGTAATTAGGTAGGGGGGAGGGTTTGAGATCTGGAGGGGGGGGGGATCAGGGAGGTTGGTGCTAAGGCAGGCGTCCATCACAACTAAAATATTTTATTATTTTTATTTAAAAAAAAACAAAACTTTTATTTAGTACTGGCAGACTTTCTGCCAGTACTTAAGATGGCGGGAACAATTGTGGGTTGGGGGAGGGAAGAGAGCTGTTTGGGAGGGATCAGGGGGTGGGATGTGTCAGGTGGGAGGCTGATCTCTAAAATTAACCCTGCAAGCTCCCTACAAGCTACCTAATTTAACCCCTTCACTGCTGGGCATAATTCAAGTGTGGTGCGCAGCAGCATTTAGCGGCCTTCTAATTACCAAAAAGCAACGCCAAAGCCATATAAGTCTGCTATTTCTGAACAAAGGGGATCCCAGAGAAGCTTTTACAACAATTTCTGCCATAATAGCACAAGCTGTTTGTAAATAATTTCAGTGAGAAACCTAAAATTGTGAAAAATGTAAAGTTTTTTTTTTTTTATTTGCTCGCATTTGGCAGTGAAATGGTGGCATAAAATATACCAAAATGGGCCTAGATCAATACTTGGGGTTGTCTACTACATTACACTAAAGCTAAAATTAACCCTACAAGCTCCCTAATTAACCCCTTCACTCCTGGGCATAAAACACGTGTGGTGCGCAGCGGCATTTAGCGGCCTTCTAATTACCAAAAAGCAACCACAAAGCCATACAAGTCTGTTATTTCTGAAAAAGGGGATCCCAGAGAAGCATTTACAACCATTTGTGCCATAATTGCAGAAGCTGTTTGTAAATAATTTCAGTGGGAAACCTAAAGTTTGTGATAAAATTTGTGAAAAAGTGAACTTTTTTTTTTTTTTATCGCATTTGGCGGTGAAATGGTGGCATAAAATATACCAAAATGGGCCTAGATCAATACTTTGGGATGTCTTCTAAAACAAAATATATACATGTCAAGGGATATTCAGGTATTCCTGACAGATATCAGGGTTCCAAAGTAACTAGCGCTAATTTTGAAAAAAAGTGGTTTGGAAATAGCAAAGTGCTACTTGCATTTATTGCCCCATAAATTGCAATAAAAGCAAAGAACATGTAAACATTGGGTATTTCTAAACTCAGGACAAAATTTATAAACTATTTAGCATGGGTGTTTTTTGGTGATTGTAGATGTGTAACAGATTTTGGGGGTCAAAGTTAGAAAAAGTGTGTTTTTTTCCATTTTTTCCTCGGTATCGTTAGAAAGTCCATTTAATGACGAGAAAAACGGTATATAATATGTGTGGGTACAGTAAACGAGTAAGAGGAAAATTACAGCTAAACGCAAACACTGCAGAAATGTAAAAAACAGAATTTATGCTTACCTTATAAATTTCTTTCTCCAACGGTGTGTCCGGTCCACGGCGTCATCCTTACTTGTGGGGATATCTCTTCCCCAACAGGAAATGGCAAAGAGTCCCAGCAAAGCTGGCCATATAGTCCCTCCTAGGCTCCGCCCACCCCAGTCATTCGACCGACGGACAGGAGGAAATATATATATATATATATATATATATATATATATATGAGAAACCATATGGTACCGTGGTGACTGCAGTTAGAGAAAATAATTCATCAGACCTGATTAAAAAACCAGGGCGGGCCGTGGACCGGACACACCGTTGGAGAAAGTAATTTATCAGGTAAGCATAAATTCTGTTTTCTCCAACATTGGTGTGTCCGGTCCACAGCGTCATCCTTACTTGTGGGAACCAATACCAAAGCTTTAGGACACGGATGAAGGGAGGGAGCAAATCAGGTTACCTAAACGGAAGGCACCACAGCTTGCAAAACCTTTCTCCCAAAAATAGCCTCCGAAGAAGCAAAAGTATCAAATTTGTAAAATTTGGCAAAAGTGTGCAGTGAAGACCAAGTCGCTGCCTTACATATCTGGTCAACAGAAGCCTCGTTCTTGAAGGCCCATGTGGAAGCCACAGCCCTAGTGGAGTGAGCTGTGATTCTTTCAGGAGGCTGCCGTCCGGCAGTCTCATAAGCCAATCGGATGATGCTTTTAAGCCAAAAGGAAAGAGAGGTAGAAGTCACTTTTTGACCTCTCCTTTTACCAGAATAAACAACAAAAAAGGAAGATGTTTGTCTGAAATCTTTTGTAGCCTCTAAATAGAATTTTAGAGCACGGACTACGTCCAAATTGTGTAACAAACGTTCCTTCTTTGAAACTGGATTCGGACATAAAGAAGGTACAACTATCTCCTGGTTAATATTTTTGTTAGAAACAACCTTAGGAAGAAAACCAGGCTTAGTACGCAAAACCACCTTATCTGCATGGAACACCAGATAGGGCGGAGAACACTGCAGAGCAGATAACTCTGAAACTCTTCTAGCAGAAGAAATTGCAACCAAAAACAAAACTTTCCAAGATAGTAACTTAATATCTATGGAATGTAAAGGTTCAAACGGAACCCCTTGAAGAACTGAAAGAACTAGATTTAGACTCCAGGGAGGAGTCAAAGGTCTGTAAACAGGCTTGATCCTAACCAGAGCCTGAACAAATGCTTGAACATCTGGCACAGCTGCCAGTCGTTTGTGTAGTAAGACAGATAAAGCAGAGATCTGTCCCTTTAGAGAACTTGCAGATAATCCTTTCTCCAAACCTTCTTGTAGAAAGGAGAGAATCTTAGGAATTTTTATCTTATTCCATGGGAATCCTTTGGATTCACACCAACAGATATATCTTTTCCATATTTTATGGTAAATCTTTCTAGTTACCGGTTTTCTGGCCTGAACCAGAGTATCTATCACAGAATCTGAAAACCCACGCTTCGATAGAATCAAGCGTTCAATCTCCAAGCCGTCAGCTGGAGGGAGACCAGATTTGGATGTTCGAATGGACCCTGAACAAGAAGGTCCTGTCTCAAAGGTAGCTTCCATGGTGGAACCGATGACATATTCACCAGGTCTGCATACCAAGTCCTGCGTGGCCACGCAGGAGCTATCAAGATCACCGAGGCCCTCTCCTGATTGATCCTGGCTACCAGCCTGGGAATGAGAGGAAACGGTGGAAATACATAAGCTAGGTTGAAGGTCCAAGGTGCTACTAGTGCATCTACTAGAGTCACCTTGGGATCCCTGGATCTGGACCCGTAGCAAGGAACCTTGAAGTTCTGACGAGACGCCATCAGATCCATGTCTGGAATGCCCCATAATTGAGTTATTTGGGCAAAGATCTCCGGATGGAGTTCCCACTCCCCCGGATGGAATGTCTGACGACTCAGAAAATCCGCCTCCCAGTTTTCCACACCTGGGATGTGGATCGCAGACAGGTGGCAGGAGTGATCCTCCGCCCATTGAATTATTTTGGTCACTTCTTTCATCGCCAGGGAACTCCTTGTTACCCCCTGATGATTGATATACGCAACGGTCGTCATGTCTGATTGGAACCTTATGAATCTGGCCTTTGCTAGTTGAGGCCAAGCCCTGAGAGCATTGAATATCGCTCTCAGTTCCAGAATGTTTATCGGGAGAAGAGACTCTTCCCGAGACCATAGACCCTGAGCTTTCAGGGATTCCCAGACCGCGCCCCAGCCCACTAGACTGGCGTCGGTCGTGACAATGACCCACTCTGGTCTGCGGAAGCTCATTCCCTGGGAAAGATGGTCCAGGGTCAGCCACAAACGGAGTGAATCTCTGGTGTTCTGATCTACTTGAATCATTGGAGACAAGTCTGTATAGTCCCCATTCCACTGTTTGAGCATGCACAGTTGTAATGGTCTTAGATGAATTTGTGCAAAAGGAACTATGTCCATTGCTGCAACCATCAACCCTACTACTTCCATGCACTGCGCTATGGAAGGACGAGGAACAGAATGAAGAACTTGACAAGAGCTTAGAAGTTTTGACTTTCTGACCTCTGTCAGAAAAATCCTCATTTCTAAGGAATCTATTATTGTTCCCAAGAAGGGAACTCTTGTCGACGGAGACAGAGAACTTTTTTCTATGTTCACCTTCCATCCGTGTGATCTGAGAAAGGCCAGAACGATGTCTGTATGAGCCTTTGCTTTTGACAGGGACGACGCTTGTATTAGAATGTCGTCCAAGTAAGGTACTACTGCAATGCCCCTCGGTCTTAGAACCGCTAGAAGGGACCCTAGTACCTTTGTGAAAATCCTTGGAGCAGTGGCTAACCCGAATGGGAGGGCCACAAACTGGTAATGCTTGTCCAGAAAAGCGAACCTTAGGAACTGATGATGTTCTTTGTGGATAGGAATATGTAGGTACGCATCCTTTAGATCCACGGTAGTCATAAATTGACTTTCCTGGATAGTGGGTATAATCGTTCGAATGGTTTCCATCTTGAACGATGGTACCCTGAGAAATTTGTTTAGGATCTTCAAATCTAAAATTGGTCTGAAAGTTCCCTCTTTTTTGGGAACTACGAACAGATTGGAATAAAATCCCATTCCTTGTTCCTTTATTGGAACTGGGTGTATCACTCCCATCTTTAACAGGTCTTCTACACAATGTAAGAACGCCTGTCTCTTTATTTGGTTTAAGGATAAGTGAGACATGTGGAACCTTCCCCTTGGGGGTAGTTCCCTGAATTCCAGGAGATAACCCTGAGAAACTATTTCTAGCGCCCAGGGATCCTGAACATCTCTTGCCTAAGCCTGAGCAAAGAGAGAGAGTCTGCCCCCCCACTAGATCCGATCCCGGATCGGAGGCTACTCCTTCATGCTGATTTGTTAGCAGCGGCAGGCTTCTTGGCCTGCTTACCCTTGTTCCAGCCTTGCATCGGTTTCCAGGCTGGTTTGGGTTGTGAGGCATTACCCTCTTGCTTAGAGGATGCAGAATTAGAGGCCGGTCCGTTCCTGAAATTGCAAAAGGAACGAAAATTAGACTTATTTTTGGCCTTGGAAGGCCTATCTTGTGGAAGGGCGTGGCCCTTTCCCCCAGTGATGTCTGAAATAATCTCTTTCAATTCTGGTCCAAATAGAGTTTTACCTTTGAAAGGGATGTTAAGCAATTTTGTCTTGGATGACACATCCGCTGACCAAGACTTTAGCTAAAGCGCTCTGCGTGCCACGATAGCAAACCCTGAATTTTTCGCCGCTAATCTAGCTAATTGCAAAGCGGCATCTAAAATAAAAGAGTTAGCCAACTTAAGTGCGTGAACTCTGTCCATAACCTCCTCATATGGAGTCTCTCTACTAAGCGAGTTTTCTAGTTCCTCAAACCAGAACCACGCTGCTGTAGTGACAGGAACAATGCACGAAATGGGTTGTAGAAGGTAACCTTGCTGTACAAAAATCTTTTTAAGCAAACCTTCCAATTTTTTATCCATAGGATCTTTGAAAGCACAACTATCTTCGATAGGAATAGTAGTGCGTTTGTTTAGAGTAGAAACTGCCCCCTCGACCTTAGGGACTGTCTGCCATAAGTCCTTTCTGGGGTCGACCATAGGAAATAATTTCTTAAATATAGGGGGGGGGGGGGACAAAAGGTATGCCGGGCTTTTCCCACTCCTTATTTACTATGTCCGCCACCCGCTTGGGTATAGGAAAAGCGTCGGGGTGCACCGGAACCTCTAGGAACTTGTCCATCTTGCATAATTTCTCTGGAATGACCAAGTTGTCACAATCATCCAGAGTAGATAACACCTCCTTAAGCAGTGCGCGGAGATGTTCTAATTTAAATGTCACAACATCAGGTTCAGCTTGTTGAGAAATTTTTCCTGAATCTGAAATTTCTCCATCTGACAAAACCTCCCTCATGGCCCCTTCAGATTGGTGTGAGGGTATGACAGAACAATTATCATCAGCGCCCTCCTGCTCTACAGTGTTTAAAACAGAGCAATCGCGCTTTCTCTGATAAGTAGGCATTTTGGATAAAATATTTGCTATGGAGTTATCCATTACAGCCGTTAATTGTTGCATGGTAATAAGCATTGGCGCACTAGATGTACTAGGGGCCTCCTGTGTGGGCAAAACTGGTGTAGACACAGTAGGAGATGATGTAGTATCATGTTTACTCCCCTCATCTGAGAAATCATCTTGGGCAATTTCATTATCTGTGGCAGTACTGTCCTTACTTTGTTTGGACGCTATGGCACAATTATCACATAAATTTAAATGGGGAGACACATTGGCTTTCATACATATAGAACATAGCTTATCCGAAGGCACAGACATGTTAAACAGGCTTAAACTTGTCAACAAAGCACAAAAAAACGTTTTAAAACAAAACCGTTACTGACTATTTAAATTTTAAACAGAAAACACTTTATTACTGAATATGTGAAAAAGTATGAAGGAATTGTTCAAAAATTACCAAAATTTCACCACAGTGTCTTAAAGCATTAAGAGTATTGCACACCAAATAACCCCTATACAGTCCCAGCTATAGCCTTTGCTGAGACCCAACCAAGCCCAGAGGGGAATACGATACCAATTGACGCCTTCTAGAAGCTTTTCCAGCAAATTTCAGATCCTCACACATGCATCTGCATGCCCTGCTCTCAAAAAACAACTGCGCAGTAATGAGAAAATGAGGCTCAGTCTACAACTAGGAAGGCCCCCTGACTGGAAAAGGTGTCTAACATAGTGCCTGCCGTTTAATAAACGTTCCCCAAGTTTATAAATGCGAATTGTCAGCATAAATATGAATAAAATGCCCAAATAAAGCAATCGATTTAGCCCATAAAAATGTCTACCAGTTTTTTAGCCCATATTAAGCCCTTTATTCTGTTTGTTTGACTAAGAAAATGGCTTACCGGTCCCCATGAGGGGAAATGACAGCCTTCCAGCATTACATGGTCTTGTTAGAAATATGGCTAGTCATACCATAAGCAGAAAAGTCTGCTAACTGTTTCCCCCAACTGAAGTTACTTCATCTCAACAGTCCTATGTGGAAACAGCAATCGATTTTAGTTACTGTCTGCTAAAATCATCTTCCTCTCACAAACAGAAATCTTCATCCTTTTCTGTTTCAGAGTAAATAGTACATACCAGCACTATTTTAAAATAACAAACACTTGATAGAAGAATAAAAACTACATTTAAACACCAAAAAACTATTAACCATCTCCGTGGAGATGTTGCCTGTGCAACGGCAAAGAGAATGACTGGGGTGGGCGGAGCCTAGGAGGGACTATATGGCCAGCTTTGCTGGGACTCTTTGCCATTTCCTGTTGGGGAAGAGATATCCCCACAAGTAAGGATGACGCAGTGGACTGGACACACCAATGTTGGAGAAATAGCCATTGTCATTAAGGGTAAGAAAATTGAAAAATGGTCCGGTCATTAAGGGGTTAAGCAACTTTCTAATTTATTCCTATTATCAATTTTTCTTCGATCTCTTGCTATCTTTATTTTAAAAAGAAGGCATCTAAGCTTTTTTATTGGTTCAGACTATGGACAGCACTTTTTTTATTTGTGGATGAATTTATCCACCAATCAGCAAGAACAACCCAGGTTGTTCATCAAAAATGGGCCGGCATCTAAACTTACATTCTTGCATTTCAAATAAAGATACCAAAAGAATGAAGAAAATTTGATAATAGTAGTCAATTAGAAAGTTGCGTAAAATTTCATGCTCTATCTGAATCACGGAAGAACAAATTTGGGTTCAGTGTCCCTTTAACTTACTGGCAGGAGAAAATTCTAATTTTTACCTTTTTCATATTAATGAAAAAGTCTGGATTTTGGAATACCAGATTGGGGATTTGTTCCTGTACTAATAAACTCAACAACCAAATATACATCTGTACATGAATTGTTTCCCAATGTGCAGTCTGACAGTTTTTTCTTCAAAATATGGTGTATATTTCCAACTATTAGACATGAAACCCACAATTTTCTCTTTCAGGATTTAGAAAGAACGTGCAATTTTAAATAAACGTTCTAATTTACTTTTATTTTCTAATTTGCATCATTCTCTTGACATCCTTTTGGTGAAAAGCATATCTAAATAGATTAAGGAGCTGCAGATTGGTGGCTGCAGATGCCCCCTGTTATTGGCTCACCCATGTGCATTGCTATTTCTTCAACAAATGATACATAAAGAATGAAGCAAATTTGATGAATGAAGCAAATTTGATAATAGAAGTAAATTGCAATGCGGTTTAAAATCGTATTCTCTACTCAACATGCTTAATGCAAAGAGTGGCATATGGCTAGCACAGCTATTGGATAAGAGGTGGAAAAATCTCCTCATAAAAAAAAAAAGTAAGTTTGCAGTGGGCGGCAAGAGGGGTTATATTTGCAGAAAGGTGCATAAATACATAATTTATGCTTACCTGATAAATTTATTTCTCTTGTAGTGTATCCAGTCCACGAATCATCCATTACTTGTGGGATATTCTCCTTCCCAACAGGAAGTTGCAAGAGGATCACCCACAGCAGAGCTGCTATATAGCTCCTCCCCTCACTGCCATATCCAGTCATTCGACCGAAACAAGACGAGAAAGGAGAAACCATAGGGTGCAGTGGTGACTGTAGTTTAATTAAAATTTAGACCTGCCTTAAAAGGACAGGGTGGGCCGTGGACTGGAAACACTACAAGAGAAATAAATTTATCAGGTAAGCATAAATTATGTTTTCTCTTGTTAAGTGTATCCAGTCCACGGATCATCCATTACTTGTGGGATACCAATACCAAAACTAAAGTACACGGATGATGGGAGGGACAAGGCAGGAACTTTAAACTTTAAAGTTTAATATCAATGGAATGAAGGGGTTCAAACGGAACTCCCTGAAGAACTTTAAGAACCAAGTTTAAGCTCCACGGGGGAGCAACAGTTTTAAACACAGGCTTAATCCTAACAAAAGCCTGACAAAATGCCTGGACGTCTGGAACTTCTGCCAGACGCTTGTGCAAAAGAATAGACAGAGCAGAAATCTGTCCTTTTAAAGAACTAGCTGATAAGCCTTTGTCCAAACCCTCTTGGAGAAAGGACAATATCCTAGGAATCCTAACCTTACTCCATGAGTAACTCTTGGATTCACACCAATAAAGATATTTACGCCATATCTTATGGTAGATTTTCCTGGCGACAGGCTTCCGAGCCTGTATTAAGGTATCAATGACTGACTCGGAGAAGCCACGCCTTGATAGAATCAAGCGTTCAATCTCCATGCAGTCAGTCTCAGAGAAAGTAGATTTGGATGATTGAAAGGACCTTATATTAGAAGTTCCTGCCTCAGAGGCAGAGTCCATGGTGGAAGAGATGACATGTCCACTAGGTCTGCATACCAGGTCCTGCGTGGCCATGCAGGAGGTATCAGAATCACTGATGCTCTCTCCTGTTTGATTTTGGCAATCAGTCGAGGGAGCAGAGGAAACGGTGGAAACACATAGGCCAGGTTGAAGAACCAAGGAGCTGCTAGAGCATCTATCAGCATTGCTCCCGGGTCCCTGGACCTGAATCCGTAACAAGGAAGCTTGGTGTTCTGGCGAGATGCCATGAGATCCAGTTCTGGTTTGCCCCAACGATGGACCAGTTGAGCAAACACCTCCGGATGGAGTTCCCACTCCCCGGATGAAAAGTCTGACGACTTAGAAAATCCGCCTCCCAGTTCTCTACGCCTGGGATGTGGATCGCTGACAGGTGGCAAGAGTGAGACTCTGCCCAGCGAATTATCTTCGAGACTTCTAACATCGCTAGGGAACTCATGGTTCCCCCTTGATGGTTGATGTAAGCCACAGTCGTGATGTTGTCCGACTGAAATCTGATGAACCTCAGTGTTGCTAACTGAGGCCAAGCTAGAAGAGCATTGAATATTGCTCTTAACTCCAGAACATTTATTGGGAGGAGTTTCTCCTCCTGAGTCCACGATCCCTGAGCCTTCAGGGAGTTCCAGACTGCGCCCCAACCTAGATGGCTGGCATCTGTTGTTACAATCGTCCAATCTGGCCTGCGAAAGGTCATACCCTTGGACAGATGGACCCGAGAAAGCCACCAGAGAAGAGAATCTCTGGTCTCTTGATCCAGATTTAGTAGAGGGGACAAATCAGAGTAATCCCCATTTCACTGACTTAGCATGCATAATTGCAGCGGTCTGAGATGCAGGCGCGCAAATGGCACTATGTCCATTGCCGCGACCATTAAGCCGATTAATTCCATGCACTGAGCCACTGACGGGCGTGGAATGGAATGAAGGACACGGCAAGCATTTATAAGTTTTGATAACCTGGACTCCGTCAGGTAAATATTCATCTCTACAGAATCTATAAGAGTCCCTAGGAAGGAGACTCTTGTGAGTGGTAACAGAGAACTCTTTTCCACGTTCACTTTCCACCCATGCGACCTCAGAAATGCCAGAACTATCTCTGTATGAGACTTGGCAATTTGAAAGCTTGACGCCTGTATCAGGATGTCGTCTAGATACGGAGCCACCGCTATGCCTCGCGGTCTTAGAACGGGCCAGAAGTGAGCCCAGAACCTTTGTAAAAATTCACGGGGCAGTGGCCAACCCGAAGGGAAGAGCTACAAATTGGTAATGCCTGTCTAGAAAGGCAAACCTTAGGAACCGATGATGATCTTTGTGAATTGGTATGTGAAGGTAGGCATCCTTTAAGTCCACTGTGGTCATGTACTGACCCTCTTGGATCATGGGTAGGATGGTCCGAATAGTTTCCATTTTGAATGATGGAACACTGAGGAATTTGTTTAAGATCTTTAGATCCAAGATTGGTCTGAAGGTTCCCTCTTTCTTGAGAACCACAAACAGATTTGAATAAAATCCCTGTCCCTGTTCCGTCCGCGGAACTGGATGGATCACTCCCATTACTAGGAGGTCTTGCACACAGCTTAGGAATGCCAATTAGACTGTTTGGCCTTTGATTTGGCCCTGTCCTGAGGAAGGGTATGACCCTTGCCTCCAGTAATGTCAGCAATAATTTCCTTCAAGCCAGGCCCGAATAAGGTCTGCCCCTTGAAAGGAATGTTGAGTAATTTAGACTTTGAAGTCACGTCAGCTGACCAGGATTTAAGCCATAGTGCCCTACGTGCCTGGATGGCGAATCCGGAATTCTTAGCTGTTAGTTTAGTCAAATGAACAATGGCATCAGAAACAAATGAGTTAGCTAGCTTAAGTTTTCTAAGCTTGTCAATAATTTCATTCAATGGAGCTGTCTGGATGGCCTCTTCCAGGGCCTCAAACCAGAATGCCGCCGCAGCAGTGACAGGTGCAATGCATGCAAGGGGCTGTAAAATAAAACCTTGTTGAATAAACATTTTCTTAAGGTAACCCTCCAATTTTTTATCCATTGGATCTGAAAAAGCACAACTGTCCTCAACCGGGATAGTGGTACGCTTTGCTAAAGTAGAAACTGCTCCCTCCACCTTAGGGACCGTCTGCCATAAGTCCCGTGTAGTGGCGTCTATTGGAAACATTTTTCTAAATATAGGAGGTGGGGAAAAGGGCACACCGGGTCTATCCCACTCCTTGCTAATAATTTCTGTAAGCCTTTTAGGTATAGGAAAAACGTCAGTACACACCGGCACCGCATAGTATCTATCCAGCCTACACAATTTCTCTGGAATTGCAACTGTGTTACAGTCATTCAGAGCAGCTAATACCTCCCCAAGCAATACACGGAGGTTCTCAAGCTTAAATTTAAAATTAGAAATCTCTGAATCAGGTTTCCCCGAGTCAGAGATGTCACCCACAGACTGAAGCTCTCCATCCTCATGTTCTGCATACTGTGACGCAGTATCAGACATGGCTCTAACAGCATTTGCGCGCTCTGTATCTCTCCTAACCCCAGAGCTATCGCGCTTGCCTCTTAATTCAGGCAATCTAGATAATACCTCTGACAGGGTATTATTCATGATTTCAGCCATGTCCTGCAAGGTAATCGCTATGGGCGTCCCTGATGTAATTGGCGCCATATTAGCGTGCGTCCCCTGAGCGGGAGGCGAAGGGTCTGACACGCGGGGAGAGTTAGTCGGCATAACTTCCCCCTCGACAGAACCCTCTGGTGATAATTCTTTTATAGATAAAGACTGATCTTTACTGTTTAAGGTGAAATCAATACATTTAATACACATTCTCCTATGGGGCTCCACCATGGCTTTCAAACATAATGAACAAGTAGGTTCCTCTGTGTCAGACATGTTTAAACAGACTAGCAATGAGACTAGCAAGCTTGGAAAACACTTTAAAACAAGTTAACAAGCAATATAAAAAACGTTACTGTGCCTTTAAGAAAAACAAATTTTCCCAAATTTTTACAGTGTATGTAATAAGTTAGCAGAGCATTGCACCCACTTGCAAATGGATGATTAACCCCTTAATACCAAAAACAGAACAACAAATGACAAAAACGTTTTTTAAACAGTCACAACAACTGCCACAGCTCTACTGTGGCTTTTTACCTCCCTCAATACGACTTTTGAAGCCTTTTGAGCCCTTCAGAGAAGTCCTGGATCATGCAGGAAGAAGCTGGATGTCTGTGTCTGTAATTTTTGCTGTTCAAAAAAACGCCAAAATAGGACCCTCCTACTCATATTACAACAGTGGGAAGCCTCAGGGAACTGTTTCTAGGCAAAATTCAAGCCAGCCATGTGGAAAAAACTAGGCCCCAATAAGTTTTATCACCAAACATATATAAAAAACGATTAAACATGCCAGCAAACGTTTTAAAATACACTTTTATAAGAGTATGTATCTCTATTAATAAGCCTGATACCAGTCGCTATCACTGCATTTAAGGCTTTACTTACATTACTTCGGTATCAGCAGCATTTTCTAGCAAATTCCATCCCTAGAAAAATATTTTAACTGCACATACCTTATTACAGGAAAACCTGCACGCTATTCCCCCTCTGAAGTTACCTCACTCCTCAGAATATGTGAGAACAGCAAAGGATCTTAGTTACTTCTGCTAAGATCATAGAAAACGCAGGCAGATTCTTCTTCTAAATACTGCCTGAGATAAACAGTACACTCCGGTACCATTTAAAAATAACAAACTTTTGATTGAAGAAATAAACTAAGTATAAAACACCACAGTCCTCTTACGACCTCCATCTTAGTTGAGAGTTGCAAGAGAATGACTGGATATGGCAGGAGCTATATAGCAGCTCTGCTGTGGGTGATCCTCTTGCAACTTCCTGTTGGGAAGGAGAATATCCCACAAGTAATGGATGATTCGTGGACTGGATACACTTAACAAGAGAAAACATAATTTATGCTTACCTGATAAATTTATTTCTCTTGTAGTGTGTTCAGTCCACGGGTCATCCATTACTTATGGGATATATTCTCCTTCCCAACAGGAAGTTGCAAGAGGATCACCCAAGCAGAGCTGCGATATAGCTCCTCCCCTCACATGTCATATCCAGTCATTCGACCGAAACAAGACGAGAAAGGAGAAACTATAGGGTGCAGTGGTGACTGGAGTTATAATTTTAAAATTTAGAACCTGCCTTAAAAAGACAGGGCGGGCCGTGGACTGAACACACTACAAGAGAAATAAATTTATCAGGTAAGCATAAATGATGTTTTCTCTTGTTAAGTGTGTTCAGTCCACGGGTCATCCATTACTTATGGGATACCCATACCAAAGCCAAGTACACGGATGATGGGAGGGACAAGGCAGGAACATTAAACAGAAGGAACCACTGCCTGTAGAACCTGTCTCCCAAAACCAGCCTCCGAAGAAGCGAAAGTGTCAAATTTGTAAAATTTGGAAAAAGTATGAAGTGAAGACCAAGTTGCAGCCTTGCAAATCTGTTCAACAGAGGCCTCATTCTTAAAGGCCCAGGTGGAAGCCACAGCTCTAGTGGAATGAGCTGTAATTCTTTCAGGAGGCTGCTGTCCAGCAGTCTCATAGGCTAAACGTATTATGCTACGAAGCCAAAGAGAGAGAGAGGTAGCCGAAGCCTTTTGACCTCTCCTCTGTCCAGAGTAAACGACAAACAGAGAAGAAGTTTGTCTAAAATCTTTAGTTGCCTGTAAGTAGAACTTCAGAGCACAGACCACGTCTAGATTATGCAAAAGACGTTCCTTCTTTGAAGAAGGATTAGGACATAATGATGGAACAACAATCTCTTGATTGATATTCCTGTTAGAAACAACCTTAGGCAAAAACCCAGGTTTAGTACGCAGTACTACCTTGTCTGAATGAAAGATCAGATAAGGAGAATCACAATGTAAGGCAGATAACTCAGAGACTCTTCAAGCCGAGGAAATAGCCATCAAAAACAAAACCTTCCAAGATAAAAGCTTAATATCAATGGAATGAAGGGGTTCAAACGGAACACCCTGAAGAACTTTAAGAACCAAGTTTAAGCTCCACGGAGGAGCAACAGCTTTAAACACAGGCTTAATTCTAGCCAAAACCTGACAAAAGGCCTGGACGTCTGGATTTTCTGCCAGACGTTTGTGTAAAAGAATAGACAGAGCTGAAATCTGTCCCTTTAGCGAACTAGCGGATAAACCCTTTTCTAAACCCTCTTGTAGAAAAGCCAATATCCTAGGAATCCTAACCTTACTCCATGAGTAACTCTTGGATTCGCACCAATATAAATATTTACGCCATATCTTATGGTAAATCTTTCTGGTCACAGGTTTCCGAGCCTGTATTAATGTATCAATAACCGAATCCGAAAACCCACGCTTTGATAGAATCAAGCGTTCAATTTCCAGGCAGTCAGCCTCAGAGAATTTAGGTTTGGATGGTTGAAAGGACCCTGAAGTAGAAGGTCCTGCCTCAGAGGAAGAGACCATGGTGGACAGGACGACATGTTCACTAGGTCTGCATACCAGGTCCTGCGTGGCCACGCAGGCGCTATCAGAATTACCGATGCCCTCTCCTGTTTGATCCTGGCAATCAGTCGAGGTAGCAACGGAAATGGTGGAAACACATAAGCTATGTTGAAAACCCAAGGGGCTGCTAATGCATCTACCAGCACCGCTCCCGGGTCCCTGGACCTGGATCCGTAACAAGGAAGCTTCGCGTTCTGGCGAGATGCCATGAGATCCAGTTCGCCCCAACGACGAATCAGTTGAGCAAATACCTCCGGGTGAAGTTCCCACTCTCCCGGATGAAAATTCTGGCGACTTAGGAAATCCGCCTCCCAGTTCTCTACGCCTGGGATGTAAATCGCTGACAGGTGGCAAGAGTGAGACTCTGCCCAGCGAATTATCTTCGAGACTTCCAACATCGCTAGGGAACTCCTGGTTCCCCCTTGATGATTGATGTAAGCCACAGTCGTGATATTGTCCGACTGAAATCTGATGAACCTCAGTTTTGCTAACTGAGGCCAAGCTAGAAGAGCATTGAATATTGCTCTTAATTTTAGAATGTTTATTGGAAGGAGTTTCTCCTCCTGAGTCCACGAAACCTGAGCTTTCAGGGAATTCCAGACTGCTCCCCAGCCTAGAAGGCTGGCATCCGTTGTTACAATCGTCCAATCTGGTCTGCGAAAGGTCATTCCTTTGGACAGATGAACCGGTGACAACCACCAGAGAAGAGAATCTCTGGTCTCCTGGTCCAGATTTAGCAAAGGGGACAGATCCGAGTAATCCCCGTTCCATTGACTGAGCATGCATAGTTGCAGCGGTCTGAGATGCAGGCGCGCAAATGGCACTATGTCCATTGCCGCGACCATTAAGCCGATTACCTCCATGCACTGAGCTACTGATGGGCTTGGAATGGAATGAAGGACACGGCAAGCATTGAGAATCTTTGATAACCTGGACTCCGTCAGGTAAATCTTCATCTCTACAGAATCTATAAGAGTCCCTAGAAAAGGGACCCTTGTGAGTGGTAACAGAGAACTCTTTTCCACGTTCACTTTCCACCCATGCGACCTCAGAAATGCAAGAACTATCTCTGTATGAGACTTTGCATTCTGAAAACTTGACGCTTGTATCAGAATGTCGTCTAGGTACGGAGCCACCGCTATGCCTCGTGGTCTTAGTACCGCCAGAAGTGAGCCCAGAACCTTCGTAAAAATTCTCGGGGCCGTGGCTAACCCAAAGGGAAGAGCCACAAACTGGTAATGCCTGTCTAGAAAGGCAAACCTTAGGTACCGATAATGATCTTTGTGAATCGGTATGTGAAGGTAAGCATCCTTTAAGTCCACTGTGGTCATGTATTGACCCTCTTGGATCATGGGTAGGATGGTTCGAATGGTTTCCATCTTGAACGATGGTACCCTTAGGAATTTGTTTAAGATCTTTAAGTCCAAGATTGGCCTGAAGGTTCCCTCTTTTTTGGGAACCACAAATAGATTTGAGTAAAATCCTTGTCCCTGTTCCGATCGCGGAACTGAGTGGATCACTCCCATGATTAAGAGGTCTTGTACACATTGTAGAAATGCCTCTCTCTTTACTAGGTTTGTTGATAACCTCGAAAGATGGAACCTCCCTTGTGGAGGAGAGGTTTTGAAATCCAGAAGGTATCCCTGAGATATAATCTTCAACGTCCAGGGATCCTGCACATCTCTTGCCCAAGCCTGGGCGAAGAGAGAAAGTCTGCCCCCCACTAAATCCGTCTCCGGATAGGGGGCCCTGTCTTCATGCTGTCTTAGGGGCGGAAGTGGGCTTTCTGGCCTGCTTGCCCTTGTTCCATGACTGGTTGCCTTTCCAACCCTGTCTGTAACGAGCAGCAGTTCCTTCCTGTTTTGGAGCGGAGGAAGTTGATGCTGCTCCTGCCTTGAAGTTACGAAAGGCACGAAAATTAGACTGTTTGGCCTTGGGCTTGGCCCTGTCCTGAGGAAGGGCGTGGCCCTTACCTCCCGTAATGTCAGCAATAATTTCCTTCAAGCCGGGCCCGAATAAGGTCTGCCCTTTGAAAGGAATGTTAAGTAGCTTAGACTTGGAAGTTACATCCGCTGACCAGGATTTAAGCCAGAGCGCCCTGAGCGCCTGTATGGCAAATCCGGAATTTTTAGCCGTAAGTTTGGTTAGATGTACTACGGCATCTGAAACAAACGCATTAGCTTGCTTAAGGGTTCTAACTCTGCGCAAAGCCTCATCCAATGGCTCTGTGCGAATCGCCTCTTCCAGAGACTCAAACCAGAATGCCGCTGCAGCCGTGACAGGCGCAATGCATGCAAGAGGCTGCAAAATAAAACCCTGTTGAACAAACATTTTCTTAAGATAACCCTCTAACTTTTTATCCATTGGATCTGAGAAAGCACAGCTATCCTCCACCGGGATAGTGGTACGCTTGGCTAAAGTAGAAACTGCTCCCTCCACCTTAGGGACCGTCTGCCATAAGTCTCGTGTGGTGGCGTCTATAGGAAACAATTTTCTGAATATCGGGGGAGGGGAAAAAGGCACACCGGGTCTATCCCACTCCTTACTAATAATTTCTGTAAGTCTTTTTGGTATAGGAAAGACGTCAGTACACACCGGTACTGCATAGTATCTATCCAACCTACATAATTTCTCTGGGATTGCCACCGTGTCGCAATCGTTCAGAGCCGCCAATACCTCCCCTAGTAACACACGGAGGTTCTCAAGCTTAAATTTAAAATTTCTGAATTCGGTCTCCCCGGATCAGAACCGTCACCGACAGAATGAAGCTCACCGTCCTCATGTTCTGCAAATTGTGACGCAGTATCAGACATGGCTCTCGTGTCATCAGCGCACTCTGTCCTTAACCCAGAGCTATCGTGCTTGCCCCTCAATTCGGGCATATTATATAATACTTCTTTCATAACATTAGCCATATCATGTAAAGTGATTTGTAAGGGCCTAGATGTACTAGGCGTCTCAATTCTACGCATCTCCCGAGCGGGAGAAGCAGGTACTGTCACGTGAGGAGAGTTAGGCGGCATAACTTCCCCCTCGTTGTCTGGTGAAAGTTTCTCTATCGGTACAGATTGACTTTTATTCAAAGCAATATCAATACAATTGGTACACATCGTTCTATTGGGCTCCACATTGGCTTTTGAACATGATGAACAAACAGTTTCCTCTGAATCAGACATGTTTAAACAGATTTAGCAATGAAACTAGCAAGCTTGGAAATCACTTTCAATAAGTTTACAAGCAATATAAAAAACGCTGCAGCGCTTTAAAAATACAGATAGTATTAAAACAATTCTTAACAAGAAGTGTAAAATCAGCAGAGGATTGCACCCATTAGCAAAAGGATGATTAACCCCTCAATACCCAAAACGGATAAAACGGATATCAATTAAGATTTAACGCTTTTAATCACAGTCAAGCACACTGTCACAGATCTGCTGTGACTGATTACCTCCCTCAAAAATGACTTTTGCAGACCCCTGTACTCTCTTGAGACGTCCTGGATCAAAGAGGAAGAAGCAGGAAGACTGTGCTAGAATTTTAACTGTGCAACAAGGCGCTAAAACAAGGTCCCTCCCACTCCTATCACAACAGTGGGAGCCCTGATATAACGGTTTCCATGCAGAAAATATATGTCAGCCATGTGGAAAAAAAATCATGCCCAAAGAGATTTATCACCAAAGTACCTCACAAAAACGAATAACATGCCAGTAAACGTTTTATTAAAAAAACAGAATTTATGTTTACCTGATAAATTACTTTCTCCAACGGTGTGTCCGGTCCACGGCGTCATCCTTACTTGTGGGATATTCTCTTCCCCAACAGGAAATGGCAAAGAGCCCAGCAAAGCTGGTCACATGATCCCTCCTAGGCTCCGCCTTCCCCAGTCATTCGACCGACGTAAAGGAGGAATATTTGCATAGGAGAAATCATATGATACCGTGGTGACTGTAGTTAAAGAAAATAAATCAACAGACCTGATTAAAAAGCCAGGGCGGGCCGTGGACCGGACACACCGTTGGAGAAAGTAATTTATCAGGTAAACATAAATTCTGTTTTCTCCAACATAGGTGTGTCCGGTCCACGGCGTCATCCTTACTTGTGGGAACCAATACCAAAGCTTTAGGACACGGATGATGGGAGGGAGCAAATCAGGTCACCTAGATGGAAGGCACCACGGTTTGCAAAACCTCTCCCCCAAAAAATAGCCTCAGAAGAAGCAAAAGTATCAAATTTGTAATACATATCTGATCAACAGAAGCCTCGTTCTTAAAGGCCCATGTGGAAGCCACGGCCCTAGTGGAATGAGCTGTGATTCTTTCAGGAGGCTGCCGTCCGGCAGTCTCATAAGCCAATCTGATGATGCTTTTAAGCCAAAAAGATAGAGAGGTAGAAGTTGCTTTTTGACCTCTCCTTTTACCAGAATAAACAACAAACAAGGAAGATGTTTGACTGAAATCCTTTGTAGCATCTAAAATAGAATTTTAGAGCACAGACAACGTCCAAATTGTGTAACAAACGTTCCTTCTATGAAACTGGATTCGGACACAAAGAAGGTACAACTATCTCCTGGTTAATATTTTTGTTGGAAACAACCTTCGGAAGAAAACCAGGCTCAGTACCTAAAAACCACCTTATCTGCATGGACCAGATAGGGCGGAGAACACTGCAGAGCAGATAACTCAGAAACTCTTCTAGCGGAAGAAATTGCAACCTAAAACAAAACTTTCCAAGATAATAACTTAATATCTACGGAATGTAAGGGTTCAAACGGAACCCCTTGAAAAACTGAAAGAACTAGATTAAGACTCCAGGGAAGAGTCAAAGGTCTGTAAACAGGCTTGATTCTAACCAGAGCCTGAACAAACGCTTAAACGTCTGGCACAGCTGCCAGCCTTTTGTGAAGTAAAACAGATAAAGCAGAGATCTGTCCCTTCAGAGAACTCGCAGAAAATCCTTTCTCCAAACCTTCTTGTAGAAAGGAAAGAATTTTAGGAATTTTTATCTTGTTCCATGGGAATCCTTTAGATTCACACCAACAGATATATTTTTTCCATATATTATGGTAAATTTTTCTAGTTACAGGCTTTCTAGCCTGAATAAGAGTATCTATTACAGAATCTGAAAACCCACGCTTTGATAAAATCAAGCGTTCAAACTCCAAGCAGTCAGTTGGAGGAAAACCAGATTCGGATGTTCGAATGGACCCTGAATAAGAAGGTCCTGTCTCAAAGGTAGCTTCCATGGTGGAGCCGATGACACATTCACCAGGTCTGCATACCAAGTCCTGCGTGGCCACACAGGAACTATCAAGGTCACCGAAGCCCTCTCCAGATTGATCCTGGCTACCAGCCTGGGAATGAGAGGAAACGGTGGGAATACATAAGCTAGGTTGAAGATCCAAGGTGCTACTATTGTATCCAATAGAGTCGCCTTGGGATCCCTGGATTTGGACCCGTAACAAGGGACCATGAAGTTCTGACGAGAGGCCATCAGAACCATGTCTGGAATGCCCCATAATTGAGTTATTTGGGCAAAGATTTCCAGATGGAGTTCCCACTCCCCCGGATGCTCCTCCATCGCCAGGGAACTCCTTGTTACCCCCTGATGGTTGATATATGAATTTGGCCTTTGCTAGTCGAGGCCAAGCCTTGAGAGCATTGAATATCGCTCTCAGTTCCATTATGTTTATCGGGAGAAGAGAGTCTTCCCGAAACCATAGACCCTGAGTTTTCAGGGGTTCCCAGACCGCGCCCCAGCCCACCAGACTGGCGTCGGTCGTGACAATGACCTATTCTGGTCTGCGGAAGCTCATTCCCTGTGACAGGTTGTCCAGGGTCAGCCACCAACGGAGTGAATCTCTGGTTATTTGATCTACTTGTATCGTCGGAGACAAGTCTGTATAATCCCCATTCCACTGTCTGAGCATGCACAGGTGCAATGGTCTTAGATGAATTCGTGCAAAAGGAACTATGTCCATTGCCGCAACCATCAAACCTATTACTTCCATGGACTGCGCTATGGAAGGAAGAAGAACAGAATGAAGTACCTGACAAGAGCTTAGAAGTTTTGATTTTCTGGCCTCTGTCAGAAAAACCTTCATTTCTAAGGAAACTATTATTGTTCCCAAGAAGGGAACTCTTGTTGACGGGGACAGAGAACTTTTTTCTATGTTCACTTTCCACCTGTGAGATCTGAGAAAGGCTAGGACAATGTCCGTATGAGCCCTTGCTTTTGACAGAGACGACACTTGAATCAGAATGTCGTCCACGTAAGGTACTACTGCAATGCCCCTTGGTCTTAGCACCGCTAGAAGGGACCCTAGTACCCTTGTGAAAATCCTTGGAGCAGTGGCTAATCCGAATGGAAGTGCCACAGGTAATGCTTGTCCAGAAAGACGAACCTTAGGAACCGAAAATGTTCCTTGTGGATAGGAATACGTAGGTACGCATCCTTTAAGTCCACCGTGGTCATGAATTGACCTTCCTGGATGGTAGGAAGGATCGTTCGAATGGTTTCCATTTTGAATGATGAAACCCTTAGAAACTTGTGATCTAAAATAGGTCTGAATGTTCCCTCTTTTTTGGGAATTATGAACAGGTTGGAGTAAAAACCCATCCCTTGTTCTCCTAATGGAACAGGATGAATCACTCCCATGCTTAACAGGTCTTCTACACAGTGTAAGAATGCCTGTTCGAAGATAATTGAGACCCGTGGAACCTTCCCCTTGGGGGTAGTTCCCTGAATTCCAGGAGATAACCTTGAGAAACTATTTCTAGCGCCCAAGGATCCTGAACATCTCTTGCCCCAGCCTGAGCAAAGAGAGAAAGTCTGCCCCCCACCAGATCCTTCCCAGATCGGGGGCCAACACTTCATGCTGTTTTGGTAGCTGTGGCAGGTGACTTGGCCTGCTTACCCTTGTTCCAGCCTTGCATCGGC
Source organism: Bombina bombina (assembly GCF_027579735.1). Classification (NCBI taxonomy): domain Eukaryota; kingdom Metazoa; phylum Chordata; class Amphibia; order Anura; family Bombinatoridae; genus Bombina; species Bombina bombina. The sequence goes on from NC_069499.1 coordinate 1,169,441,152, forward strand.
CTCCAGGCTGGCTTGGTTTGAGAAGTATTACCCTCTTGCTTAGAGGGTGTAGAATTTGAGGCTGGTCCGTTTCTGCGAAAGGGACGAAAATTTGGCTTCTTTTTAGCCTTAAAAGACCTATCCAGAGGAAGGGCGTGGCCCTTTCCCCCAGTGATGTCTGAAATAATCTCTTTCAAGTCAGGGCCAAACAGTGTTTTACCCTTGAAAGGGATGTTAAGCAAAAGCGCTCTGCGCGCCACGATAGCAAACCCTGAATTATTCGCCGCTAATCTAGCTAATTGCAAAGCGGCATCTAAAATAAAAAAGAGTTAGCCAATTTAAGAGCTTGAACTCTGTCCAAAACCTCCTCATACGAAGATTCTTTATTGAGCGACTTTTCTAGTTCTTCGAACTAGAAACACGCAGCTGTAGTGACAGGAACAATGCATGAAATTGGTTGTAGAAGGTAACCTTGCTGAACAAACATCTTTTTAAGCAAACCCTCTAACCTTTAATCCATAGGATCTTGAAAGCACAACTATCTTCTATAGGAATAGAAGTGCGTTTGTTTAGAGTAGAAACCGCCCCCTCGACCTTGGGGACTGTATGCTATAAGTCCTTTCTGGGGTCGACTATAGGAACTAATTTCTTAAATATAGGGGGAGGACAAAAGGTATGCCGGGCCTTTCCCACTCCTTATTTACTATGTCCGCCACCCGCTTGGGTATAGGAAAAACATCGGGGGGCACCGGAACCTCTAGGAACTTGTCCATCTTACCTAATTTCTCTGGAATGACCAAATTGTCACAATCATCCAGAGTAGATAATACCTCCTTAAGTAGTGCGTGGAGATGTTGAAATTTAAATTTAAAAGTTACAATATCAGGTTCTGCTTGTTGAGAAATTTTCCCTGAATCTGAAATTTCTCCCTCAGACAAAACCTCCCTCCTGGCCCCTTCAGATAGGTGTGAGGGTATGTCAGAACAGATATCATCAGCGTCCTCTTGCTCTTCAGTGTTTAAAACAGAGCAATCACGCTTTCTCTGATAAGTAGGCATTTTGGAAAAAATGCATGCAATAGAATTATCCATTACAGCCATTAATTGTTGTATGGTAATAAGTATTGGCGCACTAGATGTACTAGGGGCCTCTTGTGTGGGCAAAACTGGTGTAGACACAGAAGGGGATGATGCAGTACCATGCTTACTCCCCTCATTAGAGGAATCATCTTGGGCAATATATCTATGGCATTATTATCCCTACTTTGTTTGGACATTATGACACAAATATATCACATATATTTAAATGGAGAGACACATTGGCTTTCATACATATAGAACATCGTTATCTGATGGTTCAGACATGTTAAACAGGCTTAAACTTGTCAACAAAGCACAAAAAACGTTTTACAATAAAACCGTTACTGTCCCTTTAAATTTCAAACTGAACACACTTTATTACTGAATATGTGAAAAAGTATGAAGGAATTGTTCAAATTTCACCACAATTTCACCACAGTAACTTAAAGCCTTAAAAGTATTGCACACCAAATTTGAAAGCTTTAACCCTTAAAATAACGGAACCGGAGCCGTTTTTACATTTAACCCCTATACAGTCCCAGGTATCTGCTTTGCTGAGACCCAACCAAGCCCAGAGGGGAATACGATACCAAATGATGCCTTCTATAAGCTTTTTCAGTGGTTCTTAGCTCCTCACACATGCATCTGCATGCCATGCTTTCCAAAAACAACTGCGCATTAGAGGCGGGAAAATGAGGCTCTGTCTATGACTCGAAAAGGCCCCCAGTGAAAAAGGTGTCCAATACAGTGCCTGCCGTTTTTATTAAAACAATCCCCAAGATTTAACAACTATTAAAAGTAATAATCTGCCAAATATACTTAGTAAAGTAATCGTTTTAGCCCAGAAAAATGTCTACCAGTTTTTTAAGCCCTAATGAAGCCCTTTATTCTTTTACTTAAACTAAGAAAATGGCTTACCGGTTCCCATAGGGAAAATGACAGCTTCCAGCATTACCGAGTCTTGTTAGAAATGTGTCATACCTCAAGCAGCAAAAGTCTGCTCACTGTTTCCCCCAACTGAAGATAATTCCTCTCAACAGTCCTGTGTGGAAACAGCCATCGATTTTAGTAACGGTTGCTAAAATCATTTTCCTCTTACAAACAGAAATCTTCATCTCTTTCCTGTTTCAGAGTAAATAGTACATACCAGCACTATTTTAAAATAACAAACTCTTGATTGAAGAATAAAAACTACATTTAAACACCAAAAAACTCTAAGCCATCTCCGTGGAGATGTTGCCTGTACAACGGCAAAGAGAATGACTGGGGAAGGCGGAGCCTAGGAGGGATCATGTGACCAGCTTTGCTGGGCTCTTTGCCATTTCCTGTTGGGGAAGAGAATATCCCACAAGTAAGGATGACGCCGTGGACCGGACACACCTATGTTGGAGAAATAACATTTTCCAATGTCATGCAAAGTTATCACTAAGCCTGCTACCAGTCGCTACCACTGCAGATAAGGCTTAAGTATTATTTCAGTTTTAACAGTATTTTCTCAGTCAAATTCTAGTCCCTAGAAAATAACTTGACTGCGCATACATTTATCAGCCTGATACCAGTTGCCACTACTGCATTTAAGGCTGTACTTACATCATACGGTAACAGCAGTATTTTCTTAGTCAATTCCATTCCCAGAAAATAAAGTACTGCACATACCTCATTTGCGGAGGACCCCGCATGCTATTCCCAGTTTCTGAAGTTACCCCACTCCTCAGAATGTCGAGAACAGCCAGTGGATCTTAGTTACGCCTGCTAAGATCATAGAAAAAAAACGCAGGCAGTTTCTTCTTCCAAATACTGCCTGAGATAGAAAAACAGCACACTCCGGTGCCATTTAAAATAACAAACTTTTGATTGAAGAATAGTTAAGTAAAAACTCCAGCTCCTCTCGCGACCTCCTTCTTTGTTGAGGGTTGCAAGAGAATGACTGGATATGACATGTGAGGGGAGGAGCTATATAGCAGCTCTGCTTGGGTGATCCTCTTGCAACTTCCTGTTGGGAAGGAGAATATATCCCATAAGTAATGGATGACCCGTGGACTGAACACACTTAACAAGAGAAATAAGGTACATTTTAGAGCCGTTTCACTTCAAAATCATGAATGAAGGTCCTTTTAATTTATTCTATAGACTCTAGACAATTTTCCATCACTTGAAATAAGTGTGAATTAAAAGCTGATTACATTTAAAACTGGGACAGAGGTAGATTAAAAACCTTCATAGGGAATTTGTGCTCAATAAGCAGGAGCTTAGTAGGGATATTTAGCCATATGCAAGTAGATATATCAGATGAGGAACAGGTAAAGAGCTGGGTAACAGACTGGTTTTATAGGAGGGGAAAGTAAGAGGAGCTAAAGGGCTAAACACAAAGTAGAAATACCGCTCAGTGGAACTCGCCACTGATCCAATAGCAGCGCTAGTCACACTACTTAATTTTCTGCAAGGAAGATAGTCTTAAAATGACATGTTCTAACTGATTAGAGCATGCAATTTTTCTACTATAATAGCCCTTTAATAAGAGGCTAAAGTATTGAGGTAACGAGGGTGGTTATGTTTTTTTAGCACTTCTATACAATTTTGTAGTCATGATAGATTGCACAGCAGAGAAAAAGGGGAAAAGGGACAAAAGCTTAAATGGTTAAGCCAGTACAGAGAAAGGGGGAAACTCAGTAGAGACCAAGGGGTGGGGGGGGGGGGGAGAGAAGACAACAAAAAGATATCAATGCACAAAAACATACTTTATGCTTACCTGATAAATTAATTTATTTCATGGTGGTGAGAGACTCCAATCCATTGTGCATGGGATTCAACACCTGGCCACCAGGAGGCAACATTTTTCAAAAATCTCAAGACTACCTTAAGATCCCTCCAATCTCACTGGTATGCCATACGTACGTTTAGCCAAGAAAGGAGAAAATAAAACTAAAAAAAAAAGAGGAAGGAAAGGACAAAGCAGGGACAATAGAGGTCCATAAAAAGAACTGTCACACTAAAAGAAATGTATTGTTCTTTGGGTGAGGCTTATGGACTCTCACCACCATGAAAGAAATTAATTTATCATCAAGTAAGAATAAATCTTGTTTTCTTTCATAAGGTGGTGAAAATCGAAAATCTATTACACAAGGGAACTTATAACCAAGCTGTGGAGTCCACAAGTAATGTTGGGCGGGAAACAAATGTTTGAGAAAAATGAAATAAAAAGGTAGACATCTATTTTCCAGAAACTGCTGCCTAGAGAACTTTTCTACCAAAAATCACTTCAGAAGAAGCAAAAACATTAAAATGGGAAAATATAGTAAACGTAAGGATGACTATGTTGCTACCAGGATGGATTTGATTTAAATCACTAGTCATTAAAACTTAAATCATGGTTTTCATTTTTAGAATAATAAACCTTTCAGATTATTTTTTTTTTTGCTATATCAGACTATTACTGATTTGGTTATATATCATTGGATATGCATAGATAGATCATTGAAATGAATGAAATTATTTGGAGGTGAACTGCCTCCAGTTTAAATTGGTTAGTTATTCATTTTTAATCAACTTTTCACCTGTACTTTATTGGAAGGAGAGCAATAATGATTTCATTAATAAACAATTTAAACAATTTAAATAGTTTTATTTAACTAAAACAATAAAAAATGTTAATGCTTGCCCTTCCTCCTCACACTTCGGTCCTTGTGCAGATCTATTCCACTTTAAACAATTTTCTATACAGTGAGCTTCTTGAAACTTAGTATGGGTTGATTCTGTGTACATAGATTTGCAGGGAAGGAATGGTATTAAAGGGACATTATACACTCATTTTTTCTTTGCATAAATGTTTTGTAGATAATCTATTTATATAGCCCATAAAGTTTTTTTTTTTTAATTAATGTATAGTTTTGCTTATTTTTAAATAACATTGCTCTGATTTTCAGACTCCTAACCAAGCCCCAAAGTTTTATGTGAATACGCTCGACTACCTACTCCAGCTTGCTCCTGTTTGTGTAAAGGGTCTTTTCATATGCAAAAGAAGGGGGAGGGGGGGGGGAGTGTCTTATTTGCCACTTGCAGTGGGCTTTCCAGCTACCTTTTCAACAGAGGTAAACTGACAGCTTCTAAGTAAGTTTTTAAACAGTTTTATACTGGATTTTTATATCAGTATCTGTGCATATTATTCTTTATAGTAGTGTCTATTACATGCAGTTATATGAAAATGAGTGTATACTGTCCCTTTAAAGGAACAGTAAAGTCAAAATTAAACGTTCATGATTCTGAAAGAGAATGCAATTTTTAACAATTTTCAAATTGACTTCTCTTATTATTATTATTATTATTAACGGTTATTTGTACAGCGCCAACAGATTTCACAGCGCTATAAACAAATGCGGAGTACAACAAAAAAATTATATGGATCAAATGGGTAGAGGGCCCTGCCAATAGTTGCACTGTTGTAGTCAGCTCTTAAGAAGGTGATCTACAAACAGCTGGACTCTTAGGCTTACATGCTAAGTGGGTTCAGGGGATAGTGATGGAGGAGAGGAACTGGTATAGAGAAAGTTTAGCATAGGTTGTATGCATCCCTGAACAGTATAGTCTTTAGGGAGCACTTGGAGCTTTCAAAACTAGGGGACAGTCTTGTGGAGCGAGGCAGAGAGTTCCACAAGATGGGAGCCAGTCTGGAGAAGTCCTGTAAACGGGAGTGTGATGAGGTAACAAGAGGAAGAGAGTAGGAGGTCATGAGCAGAGCGAAGGGGACGGGAGGGAGAGTATCTGGAGACAAGGTCTGAGATATAGAGGGGAGCAGTGCAGTTGAGGGCTTTGTATGTCAGAGTGAGAATTTTGTGTTTGATCCTAGAGGCAAGAGGAAGCCAGTGAAGGGATTGGCAGAGAGGTGCAGCAGATGGAGAGCGACGTGTAAGGAAGATGAGCCTGGCAGAGGCATTCATTATGGATTGTAAAGGAGCTAGGCGGCAGGTGGGGAGACCAGAGAGGACAGAATTGCAGTAATCGAGGCGGGAAAGGATGAGAGAGTGGATTAAAATCTTAGTTGTGTCTTGTGTAAGGAAGTGTCTAATATTAGAGATGTTTTTAAGGCGGAAACGGCAGGCTTTAACCAAGTACTGAATGTGAGGAGTGAAAGAAAGAATGGAGTCAAATGTGACCCAGACACATCGAGCATGCGAGGTAGAGGTAATGATGGAGTTTGACAGTTAGAGAGATTGGGGGTGGATATTTTAGAAGGGGGGAAAATAAGGAGCTCAGTTTTGGAGAGATTTAGCTTGAGGTAGTGAGAGGACATCCAGGAAGAGATGTGAGAAAGACGGTTAGTGGCACGGGTTAGCAAGGAAGGAGATAGGTCTGGTGCAGAGAAGTAGATTTGGGTGTCGTCAGCATACAAACGATATTGGAAACCGTGGGACTTTATTAGGGAACCTAGTGATGACGTGTAGATTGAGAAGAGAAGGGGACTGAGGACAGAGCATTGCGGTACTCCGACAGAAAGTGGTGACGGGGCAGAGGAGGCCCCAGAGAAGGCTACACTAAAAGGTACGGTTTGACAGGTAGGAAGAGAGCCACGAGAAGGCTGTGTCACAGATGCCGAAGGATTGGAGGGTTTGGAGCAAAAGAGGGTGGTCAACAATGTCAAAGGCTGTGGACAGATCAAGGAGGATAAGCAGAGAAAAGTGGCCTTTTGATTTTGCTGTAAGTAGGTAGTTGGTAACCTTAACAATTGCTGTCTCTTTGGAGTGATGGGGACGAAATCCAGATTGCAGTGGGTCAAGTAGGGAGTTTGATGTAAGGAAATGGGATAGGCGTGCATATACTAGTTTTTCAAGAAACTTTGAGGCAAGAGGGAGGAGGGAAATAGGGCGGTAGTTGGATGGGTAGGTAGGATCAAGGGAAGGTTTTTTTTGAGGATAGGTGTGACCAGTTCATGTTTAAGAGATGAGGGAAATATACCGGTGTGAGGGAGAGGTTGAAAATGTGTAAGAGTATAGGGGGTAATGGTAGCAGAGAAGGAAGGGAGTAGCTGTGAGGGGATAGGGTCAAGGGGACAGGTAGTGAGGTGAGAGCGCAGTATAAGTGCCAAAACTTCTTCCTCAGTAACAGGGGAGAATGAGCTAAGTTTAAGGTTATGTGGGTTGTGGTTGATTGAGAGCATTTGAAGGGGTGAGAGAATGGAATTATGTTTAGAGCTGATTTCGTTTCTGATGGAGTCGACTTTGTAAATGAAGTGGCTGGCAAAGTCTTGAGTTGACAGAGAAGTTGTATTAGGAGGTGGGGGAGGGCGGGAAGAGTATTGAAAGTGGAGAACAGACGTTTTGGGTTTGAAGAAAGATTAGAGATAAGAGTAGAGAAGTAGTGTTGCTTATGGAGATTAAGGGCAGAATAGTAGGAGTTCAAGATGAATTTGTAATGAAGAAAATCAGCTGAACTCCGAGATTTTTTCCAGTGTTGCTCAGCAGTACGGGAACATCTGCATAGGTACTGTGTCAGAGGAGTATGCAAAGGCTGAGAATGAGTGTGTGATTTCCGAGCTATGGTAAGAGGGGCCTGATTGTCAAGGACGGATGTAAGGGTGGAATTATAGTGGCAGTTAGATTGGTCAAGGCAGGAAAAGGAGAAGGATGAGAGGAGAGGTTCGAGGGAATTAGCAAGCTGTTGCTGATCTAATGACATAATGCTTCTGTGAAGTTTGGTGTGAGGAGTAGAAGGAGGGAGAGTTGTAGGGAGGGACGATATGTTGCAAGCAAGGAGAGGGTGGTCAGAAAGATGAAAGGGGGAGTTTGTGAAGTTTGAGAGAGTGCATCGATAGCTAAAGATCAGGTCAAGGGAGTGACCGTCTGTGTGAGTGGGAAAATCAGTCCATTGTGACAAACCGAAAGAGGAAGTGAGTTGCAGAAGTTGTTTTGAAGATGAGGCAGTGGGATTGTCAAGAGGGATGTTGAAGTCGCCAAGAATGAGGGCAGGGGTGTCTGAAGAAAGGAAATAAGGTAGCCAGGCAGCCAAGTGATCTAGAAATTGAGTTGAGGAGCCAGGGGGTCCGTATATGACTGCAACACGTATATAGAGAGAGGAGAGAATAAGCGAATCATGTGGGTTTCGAATGAGGAAAACGTAAGGGAAGAGATGGGTTGTATTTGTTGAAAGGTGCAATGAGAGGAAAGTAAAATACCTACACCACCTCTTTGTCTATTACCAGACCTAGGAGTGTGGCTGAAGTGGAGACCCCCAGTGGAAGCTGTGTCTAGGGGAGAGAGCCAGGTTTCTGTTAGGGCCAGAAGGTTGAGGGAGCGAGAGATAAAGAGATCATGTATAGAAGTGAGCTTGTTGCAAACAGAGCGAGAGTTCCAGAGTGCACAAGTGAAAGGGGTAGTGGCTTTTGATGCAAGAGGAATGTGAGTAAGGTTGGCAGAGTTTAGTTTTCTGAGTCTATGGGACGGTAAACATGGATGTGCACAGCTAGGCAGTTGTTGGGGACCAGGATTAGGGGATATGTCACCAGCAGTTAGTAAAAGCAAGACGGAGAGTGACATAAGATGAAATACAGCTATGCAGTAATGAGATTGTTTTTCAGATGAGGTGCAGGGGGGGGAGAGAGAGTGTTTAGGAATAGGTAAAGTTCATGAGTATAAAAGTAAGTTGAGTTTTAGAGAGATGGGCTAATGAACAGTGCAGGTGGAGAGGGAGAAGGAGTAATTGAATAATGTATTTTGTTATAGAGACAAGAGGCAGCAAAAAGGAATGTGAATATATTGAGAATTTTTACAAAAGTGGGAACCAATTAATCACATAAGACAGTGTTACAGTAGCAGTTGCATAAGGAAACAATGAGGTACATAAAACATATTACAAAAGTACTTGTCTTGCCCCTTGCCGCATCGAATTCTTGTATAATTATTTTGTTAATGCCTCACTTATAAAATGTTCAATTTGAAAATGTGAACATATGCTGTTGTTACAATGTACACTGCCCAGGCAATGCACCCCTGTGCAATGCTCCTCCCAAACTAGTGTGAAATATATGCAGGCAGGGCAGTCAGCTGTGTCAACTAAATTTAGTTGATTGCTAATCAAAGACAATTTGAAAGGCCAATTGGAAAGTTAGATTCTGGTCTGGTCAGGGTGAGATGTTAAGTAAACAGACAAAATTTGGAGGAGGTTAAAACTATGGCATAAGACAGCTATACATTTTAGAATAATAGCAAGTATTGATAAGGATTGAACATCACATGGCAATTAACAAAACATTAGAAGTAAGACAATGGATAACAGTACAACAAATGTAGGACTAAATTAACAACCTAAAATCATTTGCTCTATATACATATACACATACCATAAGAGAGCTACAAGAGGAAAAAAACACCAGAGTGCAGTGAATACTTTGCAGATTGACAGGGACTCTATTCACGTACCATAAGAGAGTTACAATTTGCTTTGTTGTCTTGGTATCCATTGTTGAAAACCCTGCATAGGTAGGCTCAGAAGCAATGCACTACTGTGAGCTAATAAGTGAAAATATCCCAATAAAGGGATATAAAAGAGCGCTGATGTTTGAAAAGGAAAACAATATACAATGTAAAACCAAATATTGTACTTTTGATATAGTAGATCAGATCTACCGTGTTAGTCCTGTTTACTGTCCATATGCTGGTGGTAAATAAGGAATATAGATGTCCTCTTAAAAGAAATAGTGAATCAGGCTGCTCCTCTTGATCCCAGAGTGTGTGGAACAACTGTTGAAGAAGAATAGAGAGAGGGCGCCACAATAGCGTGATATCGTCTGGAATGCAGGTACAGATAAAAGTAGGTATTATGCTTACCAGATGGTGTGGCACTGTACTGTGACCAGTGCAAGAGAGCAGGCTAGCACTTAACAGTGGCTAGTACACTGTGGGAGCCAAGCTCCAAAGGCACTTGTCCTAGTTGCAACTTGGTGTTTATCTCCTGTTGTCTGGACTTCAGGTGCTGCAAAGGAGTAATCTTATGTGTGTTGTTCAGTTGGTATTGATGAACCACAACACAGACAACTTCAAATAAAAATGACTTTTAATACTTTGACGCGTTTCTCAACCTACAAGGGTTGTTTCATCAGATAAAAGTGAATCTTTTCACTTTTTTATCTGATGAAACAACCCTTGTAGGTTGAGAAACGCGTCAAAGTATTAAAAGTCATTTTTATTTGAAGTTGTCTGTGTTGTGGTTCATCAATACCAACTGAACAACACACATAAGATTACTCCTTTGCAGCACCTGAAGTCCAGACAACAGGAGATAAACACCAAGTTGCAACTAGGACAAGTGCCTTTGGAGCTTGGCTCCCACAGTGTACTAGCCACTGTTAAGTGCAAGCCTGCTCTCTTGCACTGGTCACAGTACAGTGCCACACCATCTGGTAAGCATAATACCTACTTTTATCTGTACCTGCATTCCAGACAATATCACTCTATTGTGGCGCCCTCTCTCTATTCTTCTTCAACTACTGTGAGCTAGCTGCTTGTCACCGTCTCATCCAATGTATTCAGCTAGACCCCAGTAGAGCATTGCTCTCCTTTAACAAAGAATTCCAAGAGAATGAAGCTAATCTGATAATAGAAGTAAACCTGAAATTTGTATGCTCTATCTGAAACCCAAAATTTTATATTCATGATTAAGTCCCTTTAAAAAATTTTCTTTTATTTATTTTTTTTAAATCCTTAGATTTTTTCCACCCTGGTTGCTACCATGCAAATTTGTTCTACAGAAGCCTCATTCTTAAAAGCTCAAAAAGTATAAACAGATTTGGTAGAGAAAATCTTGAGAATCAAGAACTTTTAGTGAAGCAGATAAAGAAACAGCTGAGGTCATTTTTGCCCTAACATTGCCCCGAAAAAACAACAAATAGAGGATTGACTAAAATCTTTAGTAGACTGTACATAACATTTTAAATCCCTTACTATGTCTAAATTATGAAGAAGTCTTTCTATGTCTTTAGGATTGGAACAAAGAAGGAAATTCCAAGTAGCAACACAACCTTTAAAGAAAGGGATTTGATATCTAAAGAATGCAATGGTTCAAAGGGAGGAAACTGAATGAAATGAAGAACCAAAATTAGATTCCATGAGATTGGCCAAATGATAGAACTAGTCCTAACTAAAGCCTGGACTATTTTAATAATATATTAGTAATATTTTTTGTGAAATAAAAGATAGAGCAGAAATTTGACCCTTAAAAAAAAAAGGGCTTGCAAACTCTTGTGAAGAAAAAAAAATAATTCAAAAGCCAACTGAAGCTAGTCTTATAAACATCCAAAATGGAAAAAATGGCTTTCAAATAACAGGTTTTATAGCTTGGATTGAGATATCACAACCACATATGAAAAAAAGAACAACTTTCTGCTTCAGGAGAAGGCGTTCAATCTTCAAGCCCTGAATTTAAGAGACTTGAGATCTTGATGATAGAAAGAAACTAGAGACAGAAGGCAATGGGGGGCAACTGAACATCAGAAACAGATCTATATAACAAGTTTTTCAAGGCCAAGCTGGAGCAATCAAGGTTACCGACGATTGCTCTTGTATGAGCCAAGATATCACTCTGAGCAGAAAAACTATTGGAGGAAAAAGGGAAGTCAATCGTAAGGACCATGGAGCTGTTAAAGCAATCTTCCCCAACCAGAAGAGCATCTGGGACAGGGACCGCACCTTCATGCATACATGGTAGCAGAATAAGGCATTAAAGACTGTTTAGAGATAGACTAGCTTTTGAAACCATGTCAGCTAACCAGGAATTGAGCCACAAGGCTCTACTTATCAAAACTGACAACCCCATGTTCTTGGCATTTAAAGCAATAAGACATTTGTTTACCGTACAAGTGTCCAGCGTTATTTAAATTCTTCATCAGGAGAATTATCTGACATCTGATCAGATACATTTTTACACCAGAAAGTAGAGGCCTCTGCCACACAAGTAATACTAATAAAAGCTTTAAATAAATAATCCGCTTGAAGAGAAGTCTTTCTATGAAAAGACTCTTATTCTCTGTCCAAGGGAATCTTAAAATAGGTGCTATCTTCTAAAAGGAATAGTAGTTACTTAGCAAGAGAAGAACCAGCTACACTTGGGACCATTTCCACTCAACACTAGCCACAAGAAAAGGAAACATTTTCTTAAATGCAGAAGTTGGCTTGAAATAAAAACCAGGTCTACACCATTCCTTGTAAATGATTTAAGTTATAGCATCAGAAAGTGAAAAATACCTCTGGGATCTTAACAGATAGTTTGAAAATGAAATCCAATTGCTTAACAGATTTTGCTTCCTTAGGATGCTGTACCCCTACTTAGTATCTCCTATAAAGAGATCCAAGATGTTCAATCTGAGGAAGAAGAAAGGAGGAGAAAAAAAGAAGAAAGGAGGAGAAAAAAAGAAAGAAAGGAGGAGAAAAAAAGAAAGAAAGGAGGAGAAAAAAAGAAAGGAGGAGAAAAAAAGAAAGAAAGGAGGAGGAAAAAAAGGAGGAGAAAAAAAGAAAGAAAGGAGGAGAAAAAAAGAAAGAAAGAAAGAAAAAAAGAAAGAAAAAAAGAAAGAAAGAAAGAAAGAAAGAAGATTCAGTATCTAGAACTGAAGTGGACTTCTCAACGTCAGAAAGTACTTCTCCCTCAGGACAGATCTGAGGATATAGAATATCAGATTGCAATAAATTGTTTAGAAACTCTGCTCTTAAGAGTTTCAGAAAAAAGAAAATGATCTATATTGATCAGTCACTAACTCTTGATCATCTTCAGTAAATCACCTTCAGAAGACTGATCTGAGGCATTAAAGGGTCAGTAGATTCAGACTGTATAACTGCCTACTCTATGTTCCACACACACATTCATTTTAATAAAAAAAAAAAACTTTAATATATTAAATTTCATCTAACTTTTTGCTCTGATCATTAGTGTGCGTCCGTACGACAACCCCTCCTTGTCATCTCAAACGTGGGCGCTATAGGCCGAATCTGTACCTCCCACATGCAAATGTTACACACATTTTACCTCCTATTGAAGCTCGCTCACGCTTCAGTGACAACAGGGCGCCTTTTTTTTTTCTCATAGCAACAGCGCATGCGTAAATCAAGTATCTATACCTCAATCTGATATAATTTCTAACACTGCGTTTGCTACGATAATTACATAGCGATTTTTAGAGACATTATTTTGGCAGCATTTTCTTTATTGAAAACAAACCATTTATAATTTTATAAATTGATCTTTTATAAACTCATGAATGAAATCCTCTATTCCTTATATAAATTGTTTGTTGCGCTAATGAAATCTGTGTTTATATGATTATAAATGTATAATTCAGTGTAAATATAGAAAGCATTATCTATTTCTTTATACCAAATAATGATGAGGATGCAGAGCCTGACCAATTTCTTTTGATCGATGGGACTTATGAAGAACGAAATGCGCAATGGCAAAATTTGGAGCATCCTCTAATATATACAGTGTTGGAAGCATCAATCGCTTCCCGTGAACTTAGGATTTTGGGCATGCGCATAAATGAGAAAAGAGGAAACCAGAAGTAGATGATGTAATTGTGCGCATGTTCACTAATATGATACATAGCGCGACAGATATTACTATAGGTTCATCTCTAATTCTTAAAAAAAGCGGGGTGGGGGGAAGCGGCAGTTCGGTAGTCGGACAGTGAACACACAAGGGGAAAAGGGTTGTAGATAAAATATATAGTCTAAAAATACAGTTTTTTAAAGAATTGACTAAAGAAACTTAGGTTGAATACATGTTGCACATGTAATTTTGAGCTGAAATGTCGGGAGTATACTGTCCCTTTAACAGATTGACTCTGAAATTAGCTGTTTTTCAAATCTGATCTTAAATTGATTCAGAGTGGCTACGTAAATCAACAGAATGTTTGTCAGAAACTCTTATCCACTTACTTGGAGAAGGCATTATCGCCAACGGAAAAGCGCACAAAACCTTTAAATACTGGAGCAAAACTCCCTTGAACTGTACAGAGGGATGACAGAAACCTTTAGATGCAAGTGCATTTGACTATATAGAATGCATAAGGAAATCCATAAAAAAAATTCAGTCGAGGGGATCTACTCTCTAAAGAATCAATATTTAAAATGAATGCAGACAGTTTCAGTATTCTCCAATTAAAATATAAAAACAGACAGTAAATACCACTACAGTACAATATTGTAAATTGATAAGACTACACAATAATACACTGTCAGGGAGGAAAGTCAGAGATTAAACAGGGGAATCAACAAAGCTTTAATAAGAACCAAGCCCCTTTAATACAATACACTGTACAAGAAAAATATAATATATTTTTTAATGTAATATGGCTTTTGAAAAATGTTCCTTACAGCCTTTACACTGAGCATCAGATAGGGCTGCCTATTTACTTCTGTAAACAGAGGTGGGAAGTAAAATTAACTTGTGGCTCTGAAAAAATAACTGCGTGGAACCAGAAAGATATATTAGCCAGGTTTTGAAGTGTTATCACAATTCTCCTTTATATGATCCTATGCGTACGCCTCAGCGTGCTTCTGGAAAAGTGCATCTGTCTGCCCAAATTAATATACATTTTAAAAAATTAAAATGTATACTTACCTGATAAATTCTTTTCTTTCCTGGCATGGAGAGTCCATTCTAATTTCTAGTGGGAATTCAACTCCTGGCTACCAGGAGGCGGCAAAGAACACCCCAGCAAAGCTATAAGCATCCCTCCCACTTTCCATAATGCCCAGTTCATTCAGCCGAGGGAATACGGAAAGAGTAGAGGAACACCAGGGGTAAAGAGGTGCTTGAAGTTTAGAAACAAAAATAAGCCATCTTGAATTTAGACAAGGGCGGGTCGTGGAGTCTCCATGCCAGGAAAGAAGAAAATGTATCAGGTTAGCATAAATTTTGTTCTCTTTCTAATGGCATGGAGAGTCCACAAATCCATTCTAATTACTAGTGGGAACCAATACCCAAGCCAGAGGACACAGGATGGAAAGGGAGGGAGAAACAAGACAGGAGGACCTAAACTGAGGGCACCACCGCTTGAAGAACCTTTCTCCCAAAGCATGCCTCAGCTGAGGCAAAAACATAACATTTGTAAAATTTTGAAAAAAAAAGTATGTAACGAGGACTAAGTGGCTGCCTTGCAAATTTGCTCCACAGAAGCCTCCTTTTTAAAGGCTCAGGAAGAAGAAACTGCCCTAGTTGAATGAGCCGTAATCCTCTCAGGAGGCTGTTATCCAGCTGTCTCATACACCAATCGAATGACACTCCTCAACCAAAAAAGAAAGACTAGTTGATGTGGCCTTTTGGCCCTTACGTTTGCCAGCAAACACTACAAAAAGGGCAGAAGATTGAAGAAAATCCCTAGTAGCCTGTGGATAGAATTTTAGAGCACTAACCACATCTAGGTTGCGTAACAGACGTTCCTTCTGAGAAGAGGATTAGGACAAAGAGAAGGAGCGACAATTTCCTGATTGATATTGCGGTCCGAAACCACCTTAGGAAGAAATCCCAATTTGGTACAAAACGACCAAAAGTTCTGAGACTCTACGAGCAGAAGAAATAGCCAACAAGAAAAAAAACTTTCCAAGACAACAGTTTAATATCAACAGAATGCACAGGCTCAAATGGAGCCTGCTGCAAAACCCGAAGAACAAGATTAAGGGTCCAAGGGGGAGCAACAGGTTTAAACACAGGCCTGATTCTGACCAGGGCCTGAATAAAGGACTGAACCTCCGGTAAGTAGGCCAAACGTTTATGTAATAGAACTGAAAGGGCAGAGATCTAACCCTTTAGAGAACTGACTGACAAACCCTTCTCCAGACCCTCCTGTAGAAAAGACAAATTACGGGGGAAATCTCACCTTACGCAAAAGAAAACCTTGAGATTTGCATCAGTATATGTATGTGCGCCAAACCTTATGATATATCTTGCGAGTTATGGCTTACGAGCCTGGATCAAGGTGTCAATAACCTGTTCAGAAAAACCTGGTCTAGACAAGACTAGGCATTCAATCTCCATGCAGTTAGCTTTGGAGAATCTAGATTTGACTGAAGAAAAGGACACTGAAGTCCTTCCTCTGCGGTAATCTCCATAAAGGAGAGGACAACATCTTCACCAGGTCCGAAAACCAAAATTCTGCGAGGCCAAGCTGGAGCAATTAGAATCACCGAAGCCAGCTCCTGTTTGATCCAGGTTATCACCCGAGTAAGGAGGGCAAAACGGAGGAAACCGGTAAATCAGACCGAACTCCCATGGAACCGCTATCTGGGAAGTTTGGGGCTTAAACAAGACGCCATCAGGTCCAACTCCGGAATCCTCTACCTGAGGGTTATCACCCCTGGGTGAAACATCTGCCTGATGTGAATGGCCAAAATGTGGCAGTTGTGAGACTGCGCCCACAGAAGGATGCGAGAAACCTCCATCGCTAAGGAACTCTTTGTTCCTCCCTGATGGTTAATATATGCCACTGATGTAATGTTGTCCGATTGGAATCTGATAAACCAGACCGAACTCAGTTGAGGCCATACTATCAGGGCATTGAAGATTGCTCTCGGTTCAAAAATAAATGTGAGGACAGACTTCTCCTGAGTCCAGGTCCCCTGAGCTCTTAAGGGACCCCAAACTGCTCCCCAGCCAAAAAGGCTAGCATCCGTAGTCACTATTTCCCAAGATGGTCTTAAGATCATCTGTCTCAAGGCATGTGCTTCTTGACAGAGCCACCAGGAGAGAGAGTCTCTCGTCAGGTTGTCTATGACTATCCTTTGAGAGAGGTCTCCGTTCCATTGTCCGAGCACAAATAACTGTATAGGTCTCAGATGGAAGGGAGCAAAAGGAATAATGTCCATGGAGGCCACCATGAGACCAATTACTTCCATGCACTGTGCCAATTATGGTCAGACAGAGGATTGAAGAGAAAGGCAGGCGGAAAGAAGAAGTTTGGACCTTCTTGCTTCTGTTACTGGAAATGTTTGTCCAGAAAAGCAAACCGAAGGAATTGAAAATGATCCCTGTGGATAGGAACATCAAGGTAAGCGTCTTTCAGGTCGATGGCGGATATGAACTGACCCTCCTAACTAAAGGGAGAATGGAATGAATAATGTCCATTTTGAATGATAGAACCTTGAGAAATTTGTTAAGGCACTTTAGGTCCAAAATAGGTAGAAAAGTTCCCTCTTTCTTAGGAATCACAAACAGATTGGAATAAAACCCTCAACCTTGTTCTCTCAGAGGAACAGGAACAATCACTCCTAGAGAAGAGAGAGATCCCCGACACAGTTTAAGAATCCCTCTCTTTTTTGCTGGTTTGCGGATAACCTTGACAGGAGAAATCTGCCTCTTGGAGGACAAGATTTAAAACCTGTTATCCCTGAGAGACCACCTCCACCGCCCAAGGATCTGGAATATCCCGAATCCAAGCCTCTTGAAAGAGAGAAAGAATGCCCCCTACTTGATCCGATCTCTGATTGGGGGCTAATCCGTCATGCGGATTTGTTCTCAGAAGGCGGCTTCTTGGACTGCTTGCCCTTATTCCAAGGTTGGTTGGATCTCCAAGAGGGCTTGGTCTGTTCAGGTTTGGACAAAGAAGATTTCTGTCACTTGAAATTGCGAAAGGAACGAAAATGAGATGTTTGGAGACACTTAGGTCTAATATCTTGGGGAAGAAAAGCCCCTTTTCCACCCGTGACAGAAATTATGGTATCCAGACCAGGACCAAACAAGGTCTTCCCCTTATAAGGAAAAGAGAAATCTAGACTTGGAAACCATGTCTGCCGACCAAGACTTTAGCCACAAGGCTCTGCGAGATAGAATGACAAGACTGGATGTCTTTGCACTCAGAAATGCACCTGCATAGTGGCATAACAAATGAAGGTATTTGCCAGTTTTAATGCCTTGATCCTGTCTTGGATCTCCTCCACAGTAGTTTCCTCCAAAATTAGTTCAGAGTCACGCAAATATAAGGCCGTACCAGCGACCGCCACCGTACTAGCTATCAGTTGCCATAGCAGACATTGGAGGGGTACTTAAGGAAGATTTTTCTTCACCAATTTCCTATCCATGGGGTCCTTAAATGAGGTACTACTCCAGACGAATCATAGTTCTCAGCCAATGTGGATATAGCTCCATCCACCGTAGGAATAGTATGCCAAAGCTCACGCACAGAGTCTGCAACAGGAAACATTTTCTTAAAAACAGGAGATGGGCTAAAAAAGGGAAAACCCGGTTTCTCCCATTCCTGAGAAATAATATCCGACATACGATCTGGAACAGGAAACACTTAGACAGATCTAGGCTTGACATCAAAAACCCTATTCAGCTTATAAACTATTCAGCTTATAAACTTAGAGCTAGAGATTATGAAAATAGTTGTCAACGAATCTCATAATCGATTAGTTGGTTTGCAATTAGTTGGTCTGTGCACAACACCAGCTGCTTCACTCCAATGAACTCCTGCACATGGTATTGTGTTTTATGGTTATGTCCTTAGCCTAAAGGACATCTACAGATGTCTACTTTTCACTTTTTCAGGACAGTATAAGTTTACAACTACCCCTGGCTTATGTGCAACCCAGGTATAATAGGAGTCATTGGATTGTTTATATAAAATCAGGTGATTTGGGACTATGCTTTTCATGATATAGTACCGAGCTTGTTATTTACACCTAGCCCTAGATTGATGGGAGTTATTTAAATTGATGTGCACTATTATCTGTCTGCACAATTATTAGCGTATTGCTTGTTATTGCTGATTATGTACTGTAAAAATAAATGTGTAAGGCTTTGTCCTGTTATTGATATACAGTCCTTAGCGCGTTTGATTTGTTTTTTATATTTTTAATATATTGTGATAATATGTACCTGATTCAACCTATATGTATATATGTTATTTTTAGATTGGACTAGATATTTCCCCCTAACATTATAGCTGGTTATTTACCATTGCATATAGATATTTAGAGCTGCAACAACTAATAGTCATAATCGATAATAATTGATTATGAAAATAATTGTCAACGAATCTCATAATCGATTAATTGGTTTGCAATTAGTTGGTCTGTGCACAACACCAGCTGCTTCACTCCAATGAACTCCTGCATATGGTATTGTGTTTTATGGTTATGTCCTTAGCCTAAAGGACATCTACAGACGTCTACTTTTCACTTTTTCAGGACAGTATACGTTTACAACTAATCCTGGTTTATGTGCAACCCAGATATAATAATCATCATTTGGATTGTTTATATTAAATCAGGTGATTTGGAACTATGCTTTGCGTAATATAGTGCTAAGCTTGTTATTTACACCTAGCCCCTAGACTGATGGGAGTTATTTAAATTGATGTGCATTATTATCTGTTTGCACAATTATTAGCGTATTGCTTGTTATTGCCGATTATATGTACTGTAAAAATAAATGTGTAGGGCTTTGTCCTGTTATTGATATACAGTCCTTAGCGCTTCTGAATTTGTTTTTTATTGTTTTTTTTATATTTTAATATATTGTGATAATATGTACCAGATTCAACCTATATGTATAGATCTGTTATTTTTAGAGCGGACTAGATATTTCCCCCTAACATTATAGCTGGTTATTTACCATTGCATATAGATGTTCAAGATATTTTTTATGTAAGAATGAAGTAAAGGGTTACTTTATTGATAGGCCCCTTGCCAAAGTGAAAACCCCTTTGCATTGGTGAAGAGTGAACAAAGATAAATATCCCACTTTGGTGAAATTGGCAAAACCCTACTTATACATCTCAAGCACCTCAACACCATCTTAGTGCCTTTTCTCTGCTGCAGGAAATATAGCTGCAAACAGAGAACCAGCCTTAGCCAGAAGCATGTGGACATGTTGAGATTTTTGCATTTCAATGCAAAGTTTCTGAAAGAGTGAATAACAGAATGTTATTAACAGTGATAGTCTCTTTCTAGTTCTACCTCTTTTCAAACAGGTTTTATTTTTGTTTTGTTTAATTATAAAACTGTTCTCTGCTGCTTAAAAATTGGACAAAGAGTTGTGTTAATGGAAAGTTTTAGTCTGAAGTTTATATTTGTAACACTCAGTATGTGGATTTTATTTAAAATATAGGAAACAATTATTGATTCTTTTTTTATCCGATTAGTCGATTAATCGAAAAAATAATCGGCCGATTAATCGATTATGAAAATAATCATTAGTTGCAGCCCTATTAAGATATTCAAGATATTTTTTATGTAAGAATTAAGTCAAGGGTTACTTTATTAAGAGGCCCCTTGCCAAGGTGAAAACCCCTTTGCATTGGTGAAGAGCTAACAAAGATAAATATCCCACTTTGGTGAAATTGGCAAAACCCTACTTATACATCTCAAGCACCTCAACACCATCTTAGTGCCTTTTCTCTGCTGCAGGAAATATAGCTGCAAACAGAGAACCAGCCTTAGCCAGAAGCATGTGGACATGTTGAGATTTTTGCATTTCAATGCAAAGTTTCTGAAAGAGTGACTAACAATGTTATTAACAGTGATAGTCTCTTTCGAGTTCTACCTCTTTTCAAACAGGTTTTGTTTTTGTTTTGTTTAATTATAAAACTGTTCTCTGCTGTTTAAAAATTGGACAAACAGTTGTGTTAATGTAAAGATTTAGTCTGAAGTTTATATTTGTAACACTCAGTATGTGGATTTTATTTAAAATATAGGAAACAATTATTGATTCTTTTTTTTATCCGATTAGTCGATTAATCGACAAAATAAATCGGCCGATTAATCGTTAGTTGCAGCCCTATTATAAACCTTAGGAGTCTCAGCAACTGAAGGTTCTGAATCCTCCAGAGTAGCCAGAACCTCCTTAAGAACTAAATGGAGGTGCTCGAGCTTAAAGTGAAGGTTAAGTTACCTGGTTGTCGACCTAAAAAAGCAATATTTGTCACATTCATAATTTTTCTCATGTTTTTATGTAAATCAAGTTATAATTCTCTTTTTTAATCTCCGCAAATTCAACCCGTTTTTTTTTTTATTATTATTCTTGATCACGTTTTAAGCAGACCCAATTGAAAATCTGTCCATTAGGCGGCCGTCACTCGACATCATCCGCCTCATTGTTATTCTGCGCATGTGCAATTTTTTCTCTTCAAATTGGAATGCACGCGCGCTCCCGTTTCGTTATGGAGTCTGTGTTCATTGAGTGTGCACAGTAGCGAGTGAAATCGCAAATTCGCACATGCGCATTGCAAAGGCTCGTTGTGAACACGCTTTTGAGATACGTATAGAGCCGGTGGGACCACTCTATACGTCACAGCACATAGAATCAGGACATAGAGGTTGTGAGGAGTTAACTGCAAAACGGTAGGGAAATATGAATATACAGTATCCCACAAAAGTGAGTACACCCCTCACATTTTTCTAAATATTTTATTATATCTTTTTATGTGACAACACTGAAGAAATTACACTTTGCTACAATGTAAAGTAGTGAGTGTACAGTCTGTATAACAGTGAACATTTGCTGTCCCCTTAAAATAACTCAACACACGTCTAAACCGTTGGCAACAAAAGTGAGTACACCCCTAAGTGGAAATGTCCAAATTGGGCCCAATTAGCCATTTTCCCTCCCCGGTGTCATGTGACTCGTTAGTGTTACAAGGTCTCAGGTGTGAAAGGGGAGGTGTGTTAAATTTGGTGTTATCGCTCTCACACTCTCTCATACTGGTCATTGGAAGTTCAACATGGCACCTCATGGCAAATAACTCTCTGAGGATCTGAAAAAAAGAATTGTTGCTCTACATAAAGATGGCCTAGGCTAAAAAAGATTGCCAAGACCCTGAAACTGATCTGCAGCACGGTGGGCAAGACTATACAGTGGTTTCACAGAACAGGTTCCATTAAAAACAGGCCTCGCCATGGTCAACCAAAGAAGTTGAGTGCATGTGCTCAGCATCATATCCAGAGGTTGTCTTTGGGAAATATACGTATGAGTGCTGCCAGCATTGCTACAGAGGTTGAAGGGGTGGGGGGTCAACCTGTCAGTACTCAGACCAAACGCCACACACTGCATCAAACTGGTCTGCACGGCTGTCGTCCCTCTTCTAAAAATTATGCACAAGAAAGCCCTCAAACAGTTTGCTGAAGACAAGCTGACTAAGGACATGGATTACTGGAACCATGTCCTGTGGTCCGATGAGATCAAGATAAACTTATTTGGTTCAGATGGTGTAAAGTGTGTGTGGCAGCAACTAGGTGAGGAGTACAAAGACAAGTGTGTCTTGCCTACAGTCAAGCATGGTGGTGGGAGTGTCATGGTCTGGGCCTGCCTGAGTGCTGCCGGCACTGGGGAGCTACAGTTCATTGAGCGAACCATGAATGCCAGCATGTACTGTGACATACTGAAGCAGAGCATGATCCCCCTCCCTTCGGAGACTGGGCCGCAGGGCAGTATTCCAACATAACGACCCCTAACACACCTCCAAGACTACCATTGCCTTGCTAAAGAAGCTGAGGGTAAAGGTGATGGACTGACCAAGAATGTCTCCAGACCTAAACACTATTGGAGCATCTGTGGGGCATCCTCAAACGGAAGGTGGGGGAGCGCAAGGTCTCTAACATCCACCAGCTCCGTGATGTCGTCGATGAGGAGTGGAAGAGGACTCCAGTGGCAACCTGTGAACTCCATGCCCAAGAGGAGTAAGGCAGTGCTGGAAAATAAAGGTGGCCACACAAAATATTGACACTTTGGGCCCAATTTGGACATTTCCACTTAGGGGTGTACTCACTTTTGTTGCCAACGGTTTAGACATTAATGGGTGTGTGTTGAGTTATTTTGAGGGGACATCAAATTTACACTTATACAAGCTGTACACTCACTACTTTAGATTGTAGCAAAGTGTCATTTCTTCAGTGTTGTCACATGAAAAGATACGATTAGCTTATTATAATATGGAATAATGCATCGATGTCTTCTAATCGACCAAACTTTACTTTCACTTTAAATCTAAAACTAACCTCCTCTGAGTCTATAGTACTAACCACAGTAGAATCCGATTCAGAGATTTCGCCCTCAGAGGCTGCTGAAGAATGGTCATCCTCAGATAACTCTGATAAACTGACCAAGGCAGGCTTGGCGTTAGAAGATATTCCTGACTGATTTTCTTTTTCTCTTACCCGAGATAGTTAATGCACTCAAGGCCGCAGACACGGCTGAGGTAGGCTGCGCTGCAAAATCTCCTGGTAAAAATACTTCCCCAGGCACAGACTGAGTAGAACAACAGGCACTGCTTGTGTAACTGCTAGGGACGGGGACTGAGGAGAGAGAGTTGAGGAATGTCAAGGGCAACATAATCCTGAGGGCTCTCATTTTCAGTACCAGCAGAATCTTTATTTTAGACTAACATATTTGTTACACACGTGGAGCAAATTTGCACAGGGGGAATCACTTGTGCCTCTAAACAACATAAACATTTATCAAAAGTGACAGATACATTTTGGTCAGAATCTATTTTGTCCATATGGTTAAATAAATAAAAACCCAGCAAAAATAAATTTGTTTAGAATAATATCGATATCAAAGAAAATATCTTATAAGTTATAAATCCTGCAATGCCAAGTACACTGGCTCTATAAGGAGCACTAATCGGCAGGCAAAAATTATTAAACACAGCACTGCTACTCTCCCAGCCTATGCTGGAGTAAACTCACCACCTCCTGTACCACCAGAGCCACCACAATACTTTGTTAAGACTCTCCACGTCAAGAGCTATGGAGATCTTTGCTGAATAAGCTGCTTCAGGCGGAAGGAGACGCAAGGCCATCACGTGACCGCATCACAGGATAAAAGCTTAATTTTCTTCAGAGCACCATTTTTCGCACACCTAGATATAAGAAGGCAAAGAATGACTGGGGATTATGGGAAGTGGGATGGATACTTATAGCTTTGCTGGGGTGTTCTTTGCCTCCTCCTGGTGGCCAGGAGTTAAATTACCACTAGTAATTAGATTGGATTTGTGGACTCTCCATGCCATTGGAAAGAAAGGTATTTTTTTGCACATGATACATTTCTCCAGTAGAATTAGTATATACCCCTAACTTAGCATTTGAAATAAAGTAAATTACAAGTTATGTGTAAATCTTGCTTACAGAAATAAATAAAAACACAGCATGCTATTTACTTTTTGCGTTTATTTGTATCTTATTTTTGCGCTCTTTTACAGAACATATTTTTATGGCTCCTGTCACTATTAAAAATGGAAGAAATGTCCAGTTCACGCTTCCAGAGAATTCTATTATTGTTTAAAAAGTGTGTTACAGCATTATGACGAGCTTAAATGTAGGACAGGTTACCTTATCGTTTTTATTGTAACATCCTTAATAAAACAAAGCATATTAGTGAAGTGTTATTTTATTCCCAAAACAACAGCACCACAACATGAGCTCAAAAGAAATTATTTCTATGCTGATCTTTTCAGTACTGCACGCATTTGTAGAACTTTAAAGCTCTCTAAAGGTGCAAAAAAAAAAAAAATTTCGGCACTCCTGTGCGCCTAGGCTAACGCAAACCGAGTAGGAGAATGTTATAGTCAAACTTGACCAATTTTAACTGCAATGATAAACAAGGGCATTAATTCTCAAGTGTATATTTAGGCGCAAATATAGGAGAACACCAATGATAAATTTTGCTCTAGGAAGCGCATAAGGAAGCAGTATATAAAAAAAAAAAATCTGACTCATGCAACCAAATGCAGAGAGTGCGCACAGTAAATAAAAACTGCTTAGTAGAACCGGAGGGAAGTTTAATAAAAAAAAAACAACGAACTGACTATGAATAGCGCTGACAACCCCCCCCCCCCAAAAAAAAAAAAATTAAACAAGAAACACACACAGAAAAAGAAGTAAATAAAAATTATAGGAAGCAATCTATGAAGTGCGTATAGAATGAAAAAATAAAAATGTTGGTTGGTAAAAAAACAAACCAGTGTGTATCTAATAAAGGTAGCCTTACTGCCCCATAAGTCTCCCAGAACACAAAGACAATAAAACCATTAAAGTCTATTGTGTATGTGGTAAAGTCTGAAATAAGTAAAGTCCACTGGCTATGATGTAACATGTGCCTGCTAATAGCCTGTGGACTACATGAGTGCTGGAACAGTCTTAACTAGCAGGCGCCCACTCCACTGTGCTTACTAGCTGCAGAACAAACTGCTTTCAGTAAATAGCCCGTCTAGTGCTGAGCACGTTACAGCAGAGGATTAAGTAAGTAGTAGATAAACGACCCAGCAGGAGGTGACTAGGGACCTGTCACTGTGACACCTGTAGCAGGCCTGTGAGTAACTCCTTCACCAGGAGTATTTGTGTCACTGCCCCAAACTCCAATCTCTCTCTCTGTCTCTCTATAGCAACTCTCTGTGAAGGGAAAACAGGCCTCATATCAGTCTGAGGCCCCCTCTCAACAAAAACATTTGGAGCACCTCAATTCTTCAGCTTTCTCCTGAGAGGGATGAAATACTCGAGAGTTAGGGGAATTGCTGCCTCCACCTAGAGTTGAATCCTATGCATAATAGATTGTGGACTCTCCCCACCTGATGAAAGAAATACCAACACTAAAAATTATGGCTGCCTTACTAGTATTGCAAATTCAACAGTTAAAGGGGAACAGGGGTTGGAAGCTACAAATTACCTGGATGCTATAAGACATTATAAATGCACATATAAACAAAACAAAAATATATGATGTTGGCAGATTGTAGTCTCTAGGAAAGTAGTTATATGCTAAAAGGCTGTGTTTATTTTCTCAAAACTGTTTGGATCTGATTGGTCTTTTAGAAACCTAAGTCAGAAAGCATTCAGATCAGTCACTCTGTGGGGCCCACAATGACTTTGGGGTTATATAACTTTAATACTAATCGCTTTCAAGTTAGCTTGAGAAGAGAGGAAACTTTAAGGCCCTGGGACATTGGGTATAATAGAAAAAAAAGCGTTGTATAATAGCTGAAACTCTATGGCTAAACAAGTTAAATGACTCGAACATTGCTATGTACTATGTATAGGTGATTTCACAAGACTTATAAAGTAAAAAAGGGAAAAAGAGGAAAGGAAGGAGAGAGGAATAAGAAGGGAAATAAAAAAGAATAACTCAAGGTGTTGGTAAAAAGTGTCAAAAGACCCATGTATGATATTTAGTGGTTTTTGGGGAGACACGTAATATTAGGTCTTCTCTTCTGTTGTCCCTTTTTTTTTTTTTATTTTAGAGCACTGCTGACACTCTAATTTAGGCACAGGATACAGGAATTCGCATAGACAAGGTTTCCAGATAGCCCTTTGGGAGATGTGGCCAGGGGAGAAGGTAGGGGTAGAGGCCAGAGGGAAAAAGGAAAAGAAAAGAAAAAAAAAAAAAAAAAAAAAAAAAAAAAAAAAAAAGGGGAACAAAAAAAAAAAAAAAGGGGCACGACACGTAGGTTTTTGTTCACAATAGCTGTTTCTCAGCACATTTTCACTGTGAGAGTATTAGCATGTTTACACTCTGTTTTTTCTTTTTTTTTTTAGCACAGAGAACAACTGGTAACTATACGCACATAATTCCTTTACACTAACAAGAAAGGAACTGTTAAGTTAGTCAATTCTAGATACCGCCCTGAGGGGGTAGACCCTACAGGGGGAATTAAATAGTTCACTTCACAGAGTCACTGCAATAGGGAACTAGACACAACTATATACAATAGACAAAACGAAATGGATGGCGCTGGTCTTGCAGAATAGTTAGTTTCTAATGATAGATAGAAATGGACTTGATGTGCAAGTTAAAATCTGTTGCAATAATGTGCAATATACTCACTCCTTGAGTAATGCGAGTCCTGCTTCTATGGTATATCCCTCTGCGGTATGTCCCTCTCCAAAGGAAACAACAAGGTGGTTTTCAACAGGGCTGGAAAAGGATTAGAACCTCATCAGCAGTAAAGTAATAACTTTAAGTTGAAAAAACAAGTAGTAACTTACTTATCCAAAAAAGCAAGTCCGGCTCGTCACAGAAAAAGTAATTTCAAATATAAGAGATAAAAAAGTGGTTTATTGTAGCTCTACGCGTTTCAACGCTCAAGCGTCTTTTTCAAGAGCAATAAAAGACAATAAAAACAAGTAACAGTTTGTATAATGCTGTGACAATGTAGCCGGATTTTATACAGGTGTATCGATGTTCCAATTTCCTGTCTGTGGCAGGAAATTGGACTCACATGAAACAAAAATAAAAATAAAAATACAATTTCTAACTGAATGTTTAGGCCCAACCTTATTCTTAACATTGTTAAATCTTTTTATGTCGCTCAATTAAACTTTAAAATGTAATATTTTGTATTTGGTTCGGCATAAACATGTACAATAGGAAATGACCAATCAGTAAATTCTTTCGAATTTTCATCCAATAGAAAGACAGAGTTTCTATTGGATGAAAATTCGAAAGAATTTACTGATTGGTCATTTCCTATTGTACATGTTTATGCCGAACCAAATACAAAATATTACATTTTAAAGTTTAATTGAGCGACATAAAAAGATTTAACAATGTTAAGAATAAGGTTGGGCCTAAACATTCAGTTAGAAATAGTATTTTTATTTTTGTTTCATGTGAGTCCAATTTCCTGCCACAGACAGGAAATTGGAACATCGATACACCTGTATAAAATCCGGCTACATTGTCACAGCATTATACAAACTGTTACTTGTTTTTATTGTCTTTTATTGCTCTTGAAAAAGACGCTTGAGCGTTGAAACGCGTAGAGCTACAATAAACCACTTTTTTATCTCTTATATTTGAAATTACTTTTTCTGTGACGAGCCGGACTTGCTTTTTTGGATAAGTAAGTTACTACTTGTTTTTTCAACTTAAAGTTATTACTTTACTGCTGATGAGGTTCTAATCATTTTCCAGCCCTGTTGAAAACCACCTTGTTGTTTCCTTTGGAGAGGGACATACCGCAGAGGGATATACCATAGAAGCAGGACTCACATTACTCAAGGAGTGAGTATATTGCACATTATTGCAACAGATTTTAACTTGCACATCAAGTCCATTTCTATCTATCATTAGAAACTAACTATTCTGCAAGATCAGCGCCATCCATTTCGTTTTGTCTATTGCTTATACAGTCCTTGGGGAGAGACTGAGGAAGGGCAGCGGTCACTTCACTTAACAAGGAGAGTATTGTTTTTTAGCACATTGTGTTGAGCATATTTGTTTTTCTGTTAACATCCACTTGTTTGCCACACACATTTTTGTACAACTATATACAAATATACAATTACACACAACCTTCACTGTACACCGTACATGGATAAATTTATTACGCACAATAAAAATCACGCCCCGGCCATGCCCGCCAAACAAAAAGACAAGAAATCACGAATTTCTGACACACACATAGAAAGTTCCTCTGAGCCTACAACACACAAAACGATACTCAGTTTCTGGTATCCCAGATGTCTGAGATTTTTCTTCTACAATTCGATATGCTTAAAACTCAAATGGCGAATATAATGATAGAACTTAAACAATTCTCTAGCCGTCTCACTGAAGTGGAAGACAGAGTGTCCAGTAATGAGGACATAATTTACAAGCAGGAAAAAATCATAACAGATAACAGCAAGACATTGACAATGTTACAGGACAAAATTCATGAGTTAGAAGACCGAGCACGGCGAAATAATTTAAAAATCATAGGTTTGCCAGATAACGGCGAATTCCCAGATTTGATAACTTTTGCCAGTTCTACTCTACCCTCGGCCCTAGGTATCCCTCTTGGCGATGCACCAATTTCAGTTGAAAGGGCCCACCGCTTGGGCCTAGCTAGAGATAATCAAAGAGATAAGAACCACAATAGGCCTGTCTTGGTAAAATACTTAAATTATCAGGACAAGAACAATATCCTGAGAGCTTACAGGAAAATGGGGAATTTAGAGATAGGTCAAACCAAAGTCTTATTATTTCAGGATTATTCTAGTGAAACCTCAATGAAAAGAAAAGAGCTTGCCCCTTATTGCACTAGGTTAATTACTGCAGGTTTTAAGGCCAGATTAGTATACCCTGCTAAAATAGTGGTGGAGGAACTAGGGGGCAATGTTATTCTAGTCAAGCCAGAAGAAGCAAGAGATTTTTGTAAAAATAGGCAAGTGTTGTAAATACAAGTGGTTGGAGAAGAGATCTTAGATGTTAAAGATGTCGGCTTTAGGGGCCTCAAGGATTTTAAGTATTAAGGATTTGATGTTTTGTGTTTTTCTTTTTTTTTTTTTTTTTTTTTTTTTTGCCGTGTGTTTCTTTTCCTTCTCGCTTCTGGCCCGCTCTCTCCTCCGCTGCACCCTTGCGCGCATTCGCCGCCTGTATACATACTCATAACCAGGCTAAAAAAATCTGAGAATAAGACTAGGTGAATAGATGAGGAAGATTAAGTTTATCTCATGGAATTCAGGTGGGATCACATCTCCTAAAAAGAGGAAGTTAATAGTCAAATACTTAGCTAAATTCAAACCAGATATTGTCCTACTACAGGAAACACCCCTTAAAAGTAGTGAAGCTCAGAAACTTAAATGTAAATGGGTGGGACAAGTAATAGCATCAGATTGTGCCAGGAGGAAGAGGGGGGTTGCTTTTTTAATTAGCAAGGATCTGGAGTACAATATCCAGGAAACACAAATAGATCCGAACGATAGGTGGATAATTTTAACGCTGGAAATTTTAAAAGTTAAATATGTATTGTGCAATGTTTATGGACATAATACTAAGGACCAACTTTTTTGGGATGATATTACGGCAAGACTTATCCTGAAAGATGAGCAAAATATAATACTGGCCGGAGATTTTAATTTAACACCAATACCGTTATTAGATAGGTACCCGCATAGGCAGAGGGGCAGGTCCCTGCAGGAATCCAAAATATTTTTCCAAATATGTAAAGAGTTAAGTCTCCATGATATATGGCGCATACACCACCCTGATGGAAAAGGTTTTACTTGCGAGTCATATATGCATAAATCTTTCTCCCGGATTGATTTCTTCTTAGTCTCGAATGCTCTCCTACGGGATGATGTCTCGGCAGATATTGGTGAAATTGTTATATCAGATCACGCTGTAATATCACTACTAGTAGGGGCTAGAGGTGCCCAGGCAAGTTTTGGAAATAACTTTTTTTTCCCAAAATACATGATTAATGATAGATCTTTCCAAAACTGGATAAAGAATAAATGGCGTGAGTACTGTATTCATAATCAAGAGTATGCTAATAACTATGAGGTGTTCTGGGAGGCGGCCAAAGCATATTTAAGGGGGGAGATCAAACTATACATGATTACTCTAAAAAAAAAAAAAGTCACGGCCCGTGACACCCAACTGGCAAAAGCGGTCTCTATGGCTTTTCAGAACTATACAAATAACCCATTAAAGAAATACTGGTATGAATATCGCCTGGCTAGACAAGAAAGAGATCTGTTTCTTGCATCTAAATCGATGCAACAAGAAGCTAGACTGAATGCTGTATACTGTGGCAGATATGGTAAATCTGTGAAGTTCCTGAGTAGGTTAGATAGCTCTAAAAAGCGGAAGAATATAATTGAGAATGTGATTGTTGACGGCCAGAATTATACCCAAACAGCGGATATTAGCAAAGTTTTTCTAGACTACTATAAGGGCATATATGCTGCTAAAGCTATAGATACAGAAGCTAGTATGATGTTTTGGAACAAGATCAATTGTCCACAGATTACGGCAGAGCAAGCCAATCTAATAAATGCCCCTATCTCCCCAGGTGAAGTTTTGAAGGCAATAGAGGAAACTAAACTTGGCAAAGCGCCCGGACCAGACCAAATCCCGGCCGAATTTTATAGGCTGCTTAAATCAGATATTGTTTTTATTTTGACATGTCTATTTAATGAATATTTCATTGGGGGAAAATCAATGTCACGGTTTTTCTCCGCGTCAACCATAACACTTATTCCAAAAAAAGACAAAAACCTAACAGATCCAGGGTCTTACAGACCTATTTCCTTACTGAATATAGACTATAAATTATTAACATCTATAATAGCGAACCGTCTTAAGGAAGTACTTCAAGAAGTTATTCACCAGGATCAATCTGGTTTTATGTGTAATAGGTCACCTACAAAAAATATTCGGAAGGCATATATGCTGATAGAATATTTCTGGAATAAAATTAATAAGGAGAAACTAATATATCAAGATGATTTGGCTTTGGTTATGGTTGACGCGGAGAAGGCATTTGACTCTATAATATGGGAACACTTATACATGGCTTTGACAAAATTTGTTTTTTCGGGAAATCTGATAGAGTTTATCAAAATCATATACAACTACCCAATTTCCTCTATAGTGGTCAATAATATCCAAACACCTTTTTTTAAAATGGAGAAAGGTACACGCCAGGGATGTCCACTTTCCCCCCTGTTATTCAACTTGGCCATTGAACCCTTAGCAATTTACCTAAGACAAGAACTAGAGGGGATAAATATTGGGGACCAGAAATTAGTGTTGTCGCTATATGCTGATGACTTACTTTTATACTTCAAACAAACACATAAAAACATACCTATAGCGTTTGGTGCCCTAGAATTATTCAGTAGAATTTCAGGATACAGGGTAAACACTACCAAATCAGAGATCTTATGGATATATAAAAATAAAGATAGTAGGCGTCAATATAACTTAAAAGAGGTTGAGAGTTTTAGATATCTAGGAATCATATTGCATAGAGACCCAAACAGCTGGTACAGACTTAACTTTACCCCCTTCTTTTCAAGCATCAAAGCTAAGCTTCAGCGCTGGGCATTGTTTCCAATCTCTCTATCAGCTAAAATTACAATGATAAAAACGATCTTATTCCCCCAGATAATCTATGTAATGAATAACCTTCCTTTATTTATTAAGGCAAAAGATATTAAACTATTCAATCAAGCATGTGCTAAATTTTTTTGGAGTAAGTCGAGGCCGATGATTGCGATTAAAAAATTATCCCAGCAGAAAGAGTTTGGTGGCTTAGCCTTCCCAGATATCAAGTTATACAATATAGCTATTTTAGCTCAATATGGGGTCGATTGGTTGCACTCCTCAGAGGTGTTGACTAACATAAGTTTAGAAGAGAACTTTATACAGCCGTTCTCATGTAAAGCTATTCTGCATTGCACTGGTGCACAGCTCCCAGCCAACATCAAAATGTCCACTAGTATATATATATAATGTGGTTAAAGCCTGGCAACTGCTATGTAAATGTCTTAAGATTAATTATCATATGTCTCTTTCCTTACCGATTAGAGGAAATCCCGAGTTTCCACCTGGATGTTACTATAAGCCATTTATAGATTGGGATAACAGAGGGCTCTCTAAGTTAACACAATTCTTGGATGAGCGGCTTAACATAAGAACTTTCGAAAATATCGCTAATGAATTTAATCTCCCGAATAAGGATTTCTTTGCCTATTTACAGTTGCGTCATTTCTTAAACAAGAAATTACAATTAGGTAGTTGGTCAGAATGTTTTGCTGATATCGGAGGGTATATCAAGTTGTATAAACAAGGAAATCATTCGATCTCACTCTTATATAAAATTTTACTGGCAAAGCAAGGTCAATTAAATTTTGAACAATATATATCATATTGGTCAACACATTTTGAGGAAATGAACTATGATTATATTAAGAAAAGTATAAAATGGCTGATTGAGGCACCCCTCCGTTCCTCCTGGCACGAATCATATTTAAAACTAATTAACAACGCTTATATCTCACCAAGAAGACTTGCCTTTTGGTCCCAGGAAAAGTTGGGCCTTTGCTATAAAA
This sequence comes from Bombina bombina, assembly GCF_027579735.1. Taxonomy (NCBI): domain Eukaryota; kingdom Metazoa; phylum Chordata; class Amphibia; order Anura; family Bombinatoridae; genus Bombina; species Bombina bombina. The sequence continues at coordinate 1,169,474,000 of NC_069499.1, forward strand.
CATAATTTATGCTTACCTGATAAATTCCTTTCTTCTGTTGTGTGATCAGTCCACGGGTCATCATTACTTCTGGGATATAACTCCTCCCCAACAGGAAATGCAAGAGGATTCACCCAGCAGAGCTGCATATAGCTCCTCCCCTCTACGTCAGTCCCAGTCATTCGACCAAGAATCAACGAGAAAGGAGTAACCAAGGGTGAAGTGGTGACTGGAGTATAATTTAAAAGATATTTACCTGCCTTAAAAACAGGGCGGGCCGTGGACTGATCACACAACAGAAGAAAGGAATTTATCAGGTAAGCATAAATTATGTTTTCTTCTGTTATGTGTGATCAGTCCACGGGTCATCATTACTTCTGGGATACCAATACCAAAGCAAAAGTACACGGATGACGGGAGGGAAAGGCAGGCTCATTATACAGAAGGAACCACTGCCTGAAGAACCTTTCTCCCAAAAATAGCCTCCGAAGAAGCAAAAGTGTCAAATTTGTAAAATTTGGAAAAAGTATGAAGTGAAGACCAAGTTGCAGCCTTGCAAATCTGTTCAACAGAGGCCTCATTCTTAAAGGCCCAAGTGGAAGCCACAGCTCTAGTGGAGTGAGCTGTAATTCTTTCAGGAGGCTGCTGTCCAGCAGTCTCATAGGCTAAACGTATTATGCTACGAAGCCAAAAAGAGAGAGAGGTAGCAGAAGCTTTTTGACCTCTCCTCTGTCCAGAGTAAACGACAAACAAGGAAGAAGTTTGGCGAAAATCTTTAGTTGCCTGCAAGTAGAACTTGAGGGCACGAACTACATCCAGATTGTGTAAAAGACGTTCCTTCTTTGAAGAAGGATTTGGACACAAGGATGGGACAACAATCTCTTGATTGATGTTCCTGTTAGTGACTACCTTAGGTAAGAACCCAGGTTTAGTACGCAGAACTACCTTGTCTGAGTGAAAAATCAGATAAGGGGAATCACAATGTAAGGCTGATAACTCAGAGACTCTTCGAGCCGAGGAAATAGCCATTAAAAACAGAACTTTCCAAGATAACATTTTTATATCAATGGAATGAAGGGGTTCAAACGGAACACCCTGTAAAACGTTAAGAACTAAGTTTAAACTCCATGGTGGAGCAACAGCTTTAAACACAGGCTTGATCCTAGCTAAAGCCTGACAAAAGGACTGGACGTCTGGATTTCCTGACAGACGTCTGTGTAACAAGATGGACAGAGCTGAAATCTGTCCCTTTAATGAACTAGCTGATAAACCCTTTTCTAAACCTTCTTGTAGAAAAGACAGTATCCTAGCGATCCTAACCTTACTCCAGGAGTAACCTTTGGATTCGCACCAGTATAGGTATTTCCGCCATATTTTATGGTAAATCCTTCTGGTAACAGGCTTCCTAGCCTGAATTAGGGTATCAATAACCGACTCAGAAAAACCACGTTTTGATAAAATCAAGCGTTCAATTTCCAAGCAGTCAGCTTCAGAGAAGTTAGATTTTGATGTTTGAATGGACCCTGTATCAGAAGGTCCTGTCTTAGAGGTAGAAACCAAGGCGGACAGGATGACATGTCCACTAGATCTGCATACCAAGTCCTGCGTGGCCATGCAGGTGCTATTAGAATTACTGATGCTCTCTCCTGTTTGATTTTGGCAATCAATCGAGGAAGCAGCGGGAAGGGTGGAAACACATAAGCCATCCTGAAGTTCCAAGGTGCTGTCAAAGCATCTATCAGAACTGCTCCCGGATCCCTGGATCTGGACCCGTAGCGAGGAAGTTTGGCGTTCTGGCGAGACGCCATGAGATCTATCTCTGGTTTGCCCCAACGTCGAAGTATTTGGGCAAAGACCTCCGGATGAAGTTCCCACTCCCCCGGATGAAAAGTCTGGCGACTCAAGAAATCCGCCTCCCAGTTCTCCACTCCCGGGATGTGGATTGCTGACAGGTGGCAAGAGTGAGACTCTGCCCAGCGAATTATCTTTGATACTTCCATCATTGCTAGGGAGCTTCTTGTCCCTCCCTGATGGTTGATGTAAGCTACAGTCGTGATGTTGTCCGACTGAAACCTGATGAACCCCCGAGTTGTTAACTGGGGCCAAGCCAGAAGGGCATTGAGAACTGCTCTCAATTCCAGAATGTTTATTGGAAGGAGACTCTCCTCCTGATTCCATAGTCCCTGAGCCTTCAGAGAATTCCAGACAGCGCCCCAACCTAGTAGGCTGGCGTCTGTTGTTACAATTGTCCAGTCTGGCCTGCTGAATGGCATCCCCCTGGACAGGTGTGGCCGATAAAGCCACCATAGAAGAGAATTTCTGGTCTCTTGATTCAGATTCAGAGTAGGGGACAAATCTGAGTAATCCCCATTCCACTGACTTAGCATGCATAATTGCAGCGGTCTGAGGTGTAGGCGTGCAAAAGGTACTATGTCCATTGCCGCTACCATTAAGCCGATCACCTCCATGCATTGAGCTACTGACGGGTGTTGAATGGAATGAAGGACGCGGCATGCATTTTGAAGCTTTGTTAACCTGTCTTCTGTCAGGTAAATCTTCATTTCTACAGAATCTATAAGAGTCCCCAAGAATGGAACTCTTGTGAGAGGAAAGAGAGAACTCTTCTTTTCGTTCACTTTCCATCCATGCGACCTTAGAAATGCCAGAACTAACTCTGTATGAGACTTGGCAGTTTGAAAGCTTGAAGCTTGAATTAGAATGTCGTCTAGGTACGGAGCTACCGAAATCCCTCGCGGTCTTAGTACCGCTAGAAGGGCACCCAGAACCTTTGTGAAGATTCTTGGAGCCGTAGCCAATCCGAATGGAAGAGCTACAAACTGGTAGTGCCTGTCTAAGAAGGCAAACCTTAGATACCGGTGATGATCTTTGTGGATCGGTATGTGAAGGTAAGCATCCTTTAAATCCACTGTGGTCATGTACTGACCCTCTTGGATCATGGGTAAGATTGTCCGAATAGTTTCCATTTTGAACGATGGAACTCTTAGGAATTTGTTTAGAGTCTTTAAATCTAAGATTGGCCTGAAAGTTCCCTCTTTTTTGGGAACCACAAACAGGTTTGAGTAGAACCCTTGTCCTTGTTCCGACCGCGGAACCGGATGGATCACTCCCATTAATAACAGATCTTGTACGCAGCGTAGAAACGCTTCTTTCTTTATCTGGTTTGTTGACAACCTTGACAGATGAAATCTCCCTCTTGGGGGAGATAATTTGAAGTCTAGAAGGTATCCCTGCGATATGATCTCTAGAGCCCAGGGATCCTGAACATCTCTTGCCCAGGCCTGGGCGAAGAGAGAGAGTCTGCCCCCCACTAGATCCGGTCCCGGATCGGGGGCTCTCGGTTCATGCTGTCTTTGGGGCAGCAGCAGGTTTCCTGGCCTGCTTGCTCTTGTTCCAGGACTGGTTAGGCTTCCAGCCTTGCCTGTAACGAGCAACAGCTCCTTCCTGTTTTGGTGCAGTGGAGGTTGATGCTGCTCCTGTTTTAAAGTTCCGAAAGGGACGAAAATTAGACTGTCTAGCCTTAGCTTTGGCTTTGTCTTGAGGTAGGGCGTGGCCCTTACCTCCTGTAATGTCAGCGATAATCTCTTTCAAACCGGGCCCAAATAAAGACTGCCCCTTGAAAGGTATATTAAGTAATTTGGACTTAGAAGTAACATCAGCTGACCAGGATTTTAGCCACAGCGCCCTACGTGCCTGTATGGCGAATCCTGAGTTCTTAGCCGTAAGTTTGGTTAAATGTACTACGGCCTCCGAAATGAAGGAATTAGCTAGTTTAAGGACTCTAAGCCTGTCCGTAATGTCGTCTAGCGTAGATGAACTAAGGTTCTCTTCAAGCGACTCAATCCAAAATGCTGCCGCAGCCGTAATCGGCGCGATACATGCAAGGGGTTGTAATATAAAACCTTGTTGAACAAACATTTTCTTAAGGTAACCCTCTAATTTTTTATCCATTGGATCTGAGAAAGCACAGCTATCCTCCACCGGGATAGTGGTACGCTTAGCTAAAGTAGAAACTGCTCCCTCCACCTTGGGGACCGTTTGCCATAAGTCCCGAGTGGTGGCGTCTATTGGAAACATCTTTCTAAATATTGGAGGGGGTGAGAACGGCACACCGGGTCTATCCCACTCCTTAGTAACAATTTCAGTTAGTCTCTTAGGTATAGGAAAAACGTCAGTACTCGCCGGTACCGCAAAGTATTTATCCAACCTACACAGTTTCTCTGGTATTGCAACGGTGTTACAATCGTTGAGAGCTGCTAAGACCTCCCCTAGTAATACACGGAGGTTCTCCAATTTAAATTTAAAATTTGAAATATCTGAGTCCAATCTGTTTGGATCAGAACCGTCACCCACAGAATGAAGCTCTCCGTCCTCATGCTCTGCGAGCTGTGACGCAGTATCAGACATGGCCCTAGCATTGTCAGCGCACTCTGTTCTCACCCCAGAGTGATCACGCTTGCCTCTTAGTTCTGGTAATTTAGACAAAACTTCAGTCATAACAGTAGCCATATCTTGTAATGTTATCTGTAATGGCCGCCCAGATGTACTAGGCGCCAAAATATCACGCACCTCCCGGGCGGGAGATGCAGGTACTGCCGCGTGAGGCGAGTTAGTCGGCATAACTCTCCCCTCGCTGTTTGGTGAAATTTGTTCACATTGTACAGATTGACTTTTATTTAAAGTAGCATCAATACAGTTAGTACATAAATTTCTATTGGGCTCCACCTTGGCATTGGAACAAATGACACAGATATCTTCCTCTGAGTCAGACATGTTTAACACACTAGCAAAAAACTTACAACTTGGTTATAATCTTTTTTAGCAAAAAACGTACTGTGCCTCAAAGAGGTACTAACGATTAAATGACAGTTGAAATAGTGAACTGAAAAACAGTTATAGCATCAAACTTTAAAACAACAAAACTTTTAGCAAAGGTTTGTTCCCATTAGTAAAATAACAATAATTAAATTTGACATAAAAAATACAAAGCAACGTTTTTATTCACAGTCACTATAAGAATTCTCACAGCTCTGCTGAGAGAATTTACCTCCCTTCAAAGAAGTTTGAAGACCCCTGAGATCTATCAGAGCTGAACCGGATCATGCAGGAAAAATAAAAGTAACTGACTGGTATTTTTTGATGCGTAGCAAAGAGCGCCAAAACGGCCCCTCCCTCTCCCACACAGCAGTGAAGAGAAACGAAACTGTCACAAATAAAGCAAAAAAACTGCCAAGTGGAAAATAATGCCCAAATATTTATTCACACAGTACCTCAGCAATGTAAACGATTCTACATTCCAGCAAAAACGTTTAACATGATAAATAGTTATTAAAAAGGATTAGTGACCTTTAACAGAGTAGTTCCGGTGAAATACCATCCCCAGAATACTGAAGTGTATACATACATGTCATTTTAACGGTATGGCAGGATTTTCTCATCAATTCCATTCAGAAAATAAAAACTGCTACATACCTCAATGCAGATTCCTCTGCCCGCTGTCCCCTGATCTGAAGCCTTTACCTCCCTCAGATGGCCGAGAACAGCAATATGATCTTAACTACTCCGGTTAAAATCATAGTAAAAAACTCTGACAGATTCTTCCTCAAACTCTGCCAGAGAAGTAATAACACGCTCCGGTGCTATTTTAAAATAACAAACTTTTGATTGAAGTCATAAAAACTAAGTATAATCACCATAGTCCTCTCACACATCCTATCTAGTCGTTGGGTGCAAGAGAATGACTGGGACTGACGTAGAGGGGAGGAGCTATATGCAGCTCTGCTGGGTGAATCCTCTTGCATTTCCTGTTGGGGAGGAGTTATATCCCAGAAGTAATGATGACCCGTGGACTGATCACACATAACAGAAGAAATGCTCTATGCCTAGAGCAGATCTGATCCATTGCTTCTGGTATTGTCCAAAAGTTAGGCAATTCTGGCAGAAAGTCAAGTTCTGGCTAAGTAAATTTGGCTTCGAGGATTCTTTCCTTGAGCCCAAAATCATTTTTTTCTTAAGTGTGGGAGGTCCGAACTCGGATCTGATTAACACTATTATATTAATTGGGCGTAACCTAATATTAAGAAACTGGAAACATAGGAAACTTCCTTCCTTTAGTCTATTTCTGGAGGCTGTGAAACAACAGATTATTTTTAAACAACATAATAGTTCAAAGCTACATAATAAACAAATACAAAGCTTCTTTAATAAATGGGGGAAAATCATTCAGGCATATCCCCTCCCTATACAATATATCCTCACTAAAGCGTTTCATAAAACAGAGTTTATCGAAGGCTTAATATTGAGGGAAATATTTCCAGTAGCTTGGTATTGAAGGATATGGGACCAACGACCGGCGGGCGTGCGACGGAGGAGAGGGGGGGAAGGGGGCTTTTTTTTTTTTTCCCCATGTGTGTTTTCGTTTTTCTTTGTATGTTCCGCTATAACAGAAAATGTGCAGTATATATATAGTTCCTCTTTCAATTTTTTGTTATACAAATATGTCTGAAAACAAGAATCTTCGCACTGCTGTTGTTGTAGTCACATCATTATGAGGTGCTGTATAGATTTTGATTTACCCTGCGTGGTGCACAACTTGAGCGAATGTGCTCTATTATAATTTGTCTATACTGCTGAAAAGTAAATAAACTATTAAAAAAAAAAAAATAAAAAAAAAAAATAAATGCACATATGAAATTTAGTGGGGAGGGTAGTAAGTACAAACTTTATAAGAATTGGCGGTGGGGGTGAAGGGAAAAGCACAGAGAGAGAAAAAAGGCCCTTATAAAAGTAGTTTAAATAAAAATACCAAAGTAGTAATGGTAACCTTAAACGAATGCTAAGGACAAGAATGTGGGTGAGAATATCTGAAAGGCAGGGGCTACAAGATAGAACTAAAATGGCGGTAAGTAAAAGGACACAAGGTGAAGATGTTTAATACAGAGAGTTTTACGGAGACAGGAGAGAGCAGGAGTAAATTTACCAATGCTTATTGATGTGCAGTAGGAATAAAATATCCAATGGGAAAATGGATAGCAGTAATAAAGTATAAAAAACAAATGGTTGCTACCCTAGTCTTGTTTAATCATCATATAAATTTGAAGCTAATGGTGGTAAACTGTTTTTGATTGTAAACCTCATGCATTACTTTGCATTTTAGGTCTTTCAAGCACCTGAAAACAGATTAATGACTCGTGCATTTTCACAGATAAACAAATTATTACAATTCATATTCTTAATAATTAAACTGTAGTATGGACGTTTAGACCTCCCCACATGAAAACAAATAATCAAGTACATTCATCTTACCTTGGAGTAAGTGGGCTTAGAGCTGCTGGACCTCCCAACAGGCTGCGTCCACTCTTTGGTTTGTTCTGGGCCTGCTTGGTCAGGATGGAGGAACCAGTCCCCAGGGGTAAGCAGTCAGGAGAGATTACCCCAGGGTCTATGTAAGACACTGAAGAATCTGTATTAAAGGAGTATTTTAGATTGGATGACTCCAAATTTAACCTGTTCAGCTCCTGCAGAAGACAGATGTGATTTGTGATATTTTAATCTCCTTAGAAATACCGGTAATATGCAATTCTGCAACTACATATATTGACAAGCTCTGCAAGTCAGAACAAACACTAGCCCCTAAATTTGGAAGATTAAATTAACTCTGTAATAAAAAAACACTATTATACAGGAATAGCGTTACTTAAAGTGATGGTAAATCCTAGCGTTTCTGAAACACTAGGATTTACCATTGGAACAAATAAAGGGGACATTTAGTCATGAAGTATAAAATACTTCATGCTAAAAGCTCCTTTATTTGTTTACAGCGTTCGCCGCACTGAGCGTTGTGTCGTGGGCTGCCTTAGCAGCACAGCGCAGCGAACACTGCAAACAAATAAAAGAGCTTTCATGACTGAATGTCCCATTTTTTTGTTACAATGGTAAATACTAGCTTTTCAGAAACGCTAGGATTTACCATCACTTTAACAAATCCAGTAAGATTATGTGAATACAGAGAGAAGGGAAAGCTGCATGAACTTCATCCTGGGTTTAACCCAAACAAACCTACTCATTTTAATATTAAAGAGACATGAAACAATTTTTTTCCCTTAACTATTCAGAAAGTGTATACATTTTTAAACAACTTTTTTAATTTACTTTTATCTATCTCATTTACTTAGTTCTCTTGGTATCATTTGTTTAAAAGCATACCTAGGTAGGCCCTATTGCTATTGGCTTACTGATGTGTTTAACTAGCTCCTAGCAGTGCATTTCTCCTTCAACAACGAAAACCAAGAGATTGAAGCAAAAATTATAATAAAACCAAATTTGAAAGTGCTTTAAAAATGTATGCTCTATCTGAATAATGAAAGAAAATAAAAAAAATAAAAAATTTTATACTTGGCTGATAAATTTCTTTCTTTCCGGACATGGAGAGTCCATAAGGTCATTTCAATTACTAGTGGGAATATCACTCCTGGCCAGAAGGAGGCGGCAAAAAGCACCACAGCAAAGCTGTTAAGTGTCACTCCCCTACCCATAATCCCCAGTCATTCAACCGAAGGGAAATAGAAAAAGTAATAACACAAAGGTGTAGAGGTGCCTGAGGTTTAGTAAAAAAGAACTGTCTAATAAAGGGTGGGGTCGTGGACTCTCCATGTTCGAAAAGAAAGAAATTTATCAGGTAAGCATAAATTTTGTTTTCTTTCCTAAGACATGGAGAGTCCACAACGTCATTCCACTTACTAGTGGGAACCAATACCCAAGATAGAGGGCACGGAATGAATAGAGAGGGAGAACAAGACAGGCAGCCCTAAACAGAAGGCACCACCGCTTGAAGACCTTTCTCCCAAAAGAGGCCTCAGCCGAGGCAAAAATTATCAAATTTGTAAAATTTGGAAAAAGTATGCAGAGGACCAAGTTGCAGCCTTGCAAATCTGTTCCACAGAAGCTTCATTTTTTAAAGCCCAAGAAGAGGAGACAGCCCTAGTGGAATGAGCTGTAATTCTCTCAGGAGGCTGCTGACCCGCAGTCTCATAAGCAAAAACGACTTCTACTTCTCATCCAGAGGGAAAGAGAAGTAGCAGTAGCCTTCTGACCCTTACGCTTTCTTGAGAAACAAACAAACAGGGTAGAAGACTGGCGAAAATCCTTAGTCGCCTGTAGGTAGAATTTTAGAGCATGCACAACATCAAGTTGTGCAACAGATGTTCCTTATAAGAAGGATTGAGACAGAGAGAAGGAACAACAAATTTCCTGATTAATATTTCTATACGAAACCACTTTAGAAGAGAAACCACAATTTAGTACGAAGAACCGTCTTATCCGCATGAAAGATAAAGGTAAGGTAAGGCTAATCACACTGCAAAGCCGAGAGTTTAGAAACTCTGAGCAGAAGAAATAGCAATAAGAAACAAAACCTTCCAAGATAACAAATTAATATCTATGGAATCCATTGGCTCAAACAAAGCCTGCTCCAAAACTTTAAGAACAAGGTTAAGGCTCCAAAGAGGAGCTACAGGCTTAAACAGAGGCCTGATTAAGATTAAGGCCTGACAAACAGATTGAACATTTGGCACACCTGCCAGATGATTATGTAAAAGAATAGATAATGCAGAAATCTGACCTTTCAGAGAACTGACTGACAACCCTTTCTCCAGACCTTCCTGGAGAAAAAGGACAAAATTATAGCAATCCTGACCCTAGTCCAAGAGTAGCTCTTCGATTCACACCAATAAAAAGGTATTTACGCAATATCTTATGGTAAATTTTACCATAAGTAACAGGCTTGCGAGCCTGCAGCATGGTCTCAATGACAGACTGAGAAAACCCACGCTTAGCCACAATTAAGCGTTCAATCTCCAAGCAGTCAGCTTCAGAGAAACAAGATTTGGATGGAGGAAAGGACCCTGAATTAGAAAGTCCTTCCTCAGAGACAACCTCCAAGGTGGCAGAGATGACATCTTCACTAGGTCTGCATACCAGATCCTGTGAGGCCATGCAGGAGCTATGAGAATTACAGATGCTCTCTCCTGTTTGATATGAGCAATGACTCGTGGAAGGAGCGCAAAAGGAGGATTCAGATATGCTAGACCGAAATGCTAGGAACTGCCAGAGCATCTATCAGAGCGGCCTGCGGATCTCTTGACCTTGAACCATACCTTGGAAGCTTGGCGTTTTGCTGAGACGCCATCAGATCCAACTCCGGCACCCCCCAATTGAGGGTTAAACTGGAGATCACCTCCGGAATGAAAAGTCTGTCTGCTCAAAAAATCCGCCTCCCAGTTGTCCACTCCTGAAATGTGGATGGCAGATAGACAACAATTGTAAGCTTCCGCCCACTGAATAATCCGAGGCACCTCCTTCATGGCTAAGGAGCTCCGAGTTCCTCCCTGGTGGCCACTGAGGTGATGTTGTCGGGCTGGAATCTGATAAACCGGGCTAAGGACAATTGAGGCCAAGCCATCAGAGCATTGTAAATCGCTCTCAACTCCAAGATCTTGATGGGGAGAGCAGACTCATCCTGATTCCGTAGTCCCTGCGCCTTTAATGAGTGCCAGACTGCTCCCTAGCCTAGCATCCGTGGTCACGATTACCCAGGAAGGTCTCCGGAAGCATGTGTCCTGAGACAGATGCTCCTGAGAAAGCCACCACGGGAGAGAGCCTCTTGTCGACTGGTCTAGATCTATCCTCTGAGACAGATCCGAATGGTTTCCGTTCCATTGTCTGAGCATGCATAATTGCAGAGCTCTCAAATGGAATCGAGCAAAAGGGAGTGATGTCCATGGAAGCGACCATCAGACCAATTATCTCCATGAATCGAGCCACTGATGGCCGAACAGTAGACTGAAGAGAGAGACACGAGGAGAGAATTTTGGATTTTCTGACCTCTGTCAGAAAAATTTTCATAGATAGGGAATCTATTATGGTTCCTAAGAAAACCACCCTTGTAGCTGGAACAAGGGAACTCTTTTCCAGATTCATTTTCCATCTGCGGGAACGTAGAAGAGACAACAAGATCTCTGTATAAGAGTTTGCTTGTTGAAAAGATGGCGTCTGAACCAATGTCGTCCAGGTAAGGTGCCACAGCAATTCCCCGAGACCTGACCATTGCCAAGATAGCCCCCAGAACCTTTGAGAAGATTCTGGGAGCTGTGGCAAGGCCAAACGGAAGCACGGTACCCTGAGAAATTTCTTCAGACACTTCAAATCTAAAATGGGTCGAAAAGTTCCCTATTTTTTGGGAACTACAAACATATTTGAATAAAATCCTAGACCCTGTTCCCTTAGTGGAACTGAACAATTACTCCCAGGGAAAAAAGATCCTGAATGCAGTTCAAGAATGCCTCTCTTTTTACCTGGTCTGCAGATAATCTTGAGAGGTGGAATCTGCCCCTGGGAGGGCAAGATTTGAATTCTATTTTGTACCCCTGAGATACTATGTCCACAGCCCAAGGACCCGGGACATCTCGTACCAACGCTTGATAAAACAGGGAAAGTCTGCCCCGCACTTGATCCGATCCCGGACCGGGGGCCGACCCTTCATGTTAACTTAGACTCAGCTGAGGGATTCTTAGATTGCTTCCCCTTATTGCAAGACATATTGGGCTACCAAGAAGACTTGGACTGCTCCTGCTTGGAAGAGGGAGAGTAAGACTTTTGACCTTTGAAGTTACGAAAGGAACAAAAATTACTTTGGTCTGTTCTTCTTGTCTTGTGGTAGAAAAAAACCTTTTCCACCTGTAATATCAGAAATAATTTCTGCCAGACCTGGTCAAACAAGGTTTTACCCTTGTAAGGAAGCGCCAGAAGCTTGGACTTGGAGGTACCATCAGCTGACCAAGATTTTAGCCACAAAGCCCTGCGGGCTAGGACAGTGAAGCCAAGCATCTTGGCTCCCAGTCTAATAACTTGCATGTTAGCATCAGAAATAAAGGAATGGGCTAGTTTGAGAGCCTTAATCCTATATTGAATATCCTCCAATGGAGTCTCTTCTAAAATCGATTCAGACAAGGCATTGTACCAATAAAAAGCTGCACTAGCTACCGAGGCAATACAAACTGCAGGTTGCCATTGCAGACCCTTATGAGCAGTCTTGATCCATGTCCATAATATCTTTTAAAATATTTTATATTTTATTTGGTCATGTCACTTTAAGAAATTAATAATACCTCAGAGCGTTTACTACTTATCTTTAAATGCTTCCCAGCACTAGCTAAATAAACTGAATCAGGACCTCTGCAACTCAGCCAGACTTAGGTGTCTTACCTGACCACCGTAATAAAAATCAGACAAAAGATTCACACTGTTACAAACTGCAGATTGTGATAATGAAAAAAAACGTCAGAGGACTCTCCTGCCGATCCGAGCACAGGAGCTGTCGGACAGTAACAACGCCGCTCCACTTTAGAAACTGAATGTGGAAGAGCGGAAGTCACATGACTATCCGACTAGAAACTGTGCAGCTAAATTAAAAGCGTGCATTTCTGAAAAACCGACTGATTTTCTGCAAGACCGTTAAACGGTCCAAACAAATTATATAAAAAAAAAATATAGAACGAGCCACAATGAACAATAAAGGATATACTTTAACCCAATAAAAGTATTAACCCCTTAGTCTCCTTAATCACAAATACAGTGCCCGCACCCTGCCTGTAAATATCCTATATAAAGGATATATGTTCAAAAATAAAGTTGCAGCTCAATCTTCTTAAGTGCAAGACTCCAATACCTAGAAGACAAAAGCCACTTGGCTGCAATCTAGCTGTCAGGCAGGACGACAGCTTACAAGGTGTGAAAGGACACATACTCCTCAGAGAGACCTGTAGAAAAAGAAAGAACAGAGTAACCAACTCTGGCTTTCTATAACTAGGGCAGCAATGTGTTAGGAAGTTGTGAGGTGGTCCTTACTTTGTTTCCTAACTGCTTAAAAGCCACCACTACTCTACTGAAGAGATTGACGTGGACTCCGCTAAACCCAAATCCTTGCTTGCAGGGAAAGGTACCCAAAAAGTATTACATTCTCCAGACACCAAAACTTCAACTCCTCCGTTGACAAAGGCAAAAAGAATGACTGGGGATTATGGGTAGGGGAGTGACACTTAACAGCTTTGCTGTGGTGCTCTTTGCCTCCTCCTGCTGGCCAGGAGTGATATTCCCACTAGTAATTGGAATGACGTTGTGGACTCTCCATGTCTTAGGAACGAAAATGATTTTAATTTCCATTTAAGAAGGGATACTCAAGTGAAAATAAAACTTTTATGATTCATATAGAGCATGCAGTTTTAATACACTTTCCAATTTACCTCCATTATCAAATTTTGAACAGTCTTTTTATATTCACTTTCTAGGGAACAAGATTCTACTGAGCATGTACACAAGCTGACTGGGTATATGTATACTAGTCTGATTGGCTGATCCCATGATACAGGGTGTTGGAAATGGGAGAAAAAATAAATGTCAGAAAAAAAAAAAAATCTACTGTTTATTTGAAATTCAGAGTAGGTATTAAATCATTGTCTTTTTATTATGCAACTCTACTGCATTGAATGGTCCTTTAAGAAAAATATAAGCACGAAAAATAGTAACAGAAAAATGTCACCACAGATTAGGTTAATAGCAAGATGGCACCTGGGACCCTAGAAGGTAAATCAGCCACAGCATGGACACAAAGATAAAAACAGCAATAAGTAATGCTTTATTCCCAATGCCTTCCTGCTTCCATCTCCAGGTGGCCACTTTTTCAGTTATGCTGCTGCCCCACCAGCACCTCACCATTATTAATCAACTATGCCTCCTGATGGGAACATTATCAAATTTGCTTCATTTTCTTGTTATACTTTGCTGAAGGAACAGCATTGCCCTACTAGCAGCTAGCTGAACACATCTAGTTAGCCAATCACAAGAGACAATTGTGTGCTGGCACCAATCAGCAACTAGCTCCCACTAGTGGAGGATATGTGTGTATTCTTTTTCAACAAGGGATATAAAGAGAACTAAGCACATTTGAAAATAGAAGTGAATTCAAAAGTGTCTGGAAATTGCCTGCTCTATCTGAATCATGCAAGTTTAAGTTTGACTTCCATATCCCTTTAAATAGTGAATGCAATTATACCATTTGTTTGTGCCGATTTGTGCCACAAAAACTAGTGTTTGGTTTCAGAGATATTGCACATTATATATTTCAGGCCATGTGACCTCAGAATCCGACCACATTACGCCCCATGTAATTAAATTGCGAATACAATTATATTATTCATTTGTGCCACAGAAGCAAACATTTGTGCAGCTAATAAAGACGCAGGTTATCCACGAAAATGATGCATTGTTAATAGCACAAATGCAATATTGCTCAAGCAAAATTACAACTTTTATTGTAAAACTTAAAAAAAAAAAAAAAAAATGTATTCTCTATCTGAATAATGAAAGAAAATTGAGGGTTTCATGTCCTTTTTTCTTTTTAAGAAGTTTCCAATTTAATTTTATTATCAAATTTTCTTCTCTCACATGCTAGAAATACCTAGGTAGGTAGCGTGCACATGTCTGGAGCATTACATGACTGTAAATAGTGCTCTTGCTAATCTATAAGATTGTTGCAAAACAGCTGCCATATAGTGCTGCAGACACGGGCACACTCCTGAGCGTATATCCCTGCTGTTCAATAAAGGATAACAATAAAACAAAGCAAATGTAATATAAGTAAATTGGAAAGTATGTTAACAGATGCCTGATGAAACAGCTAGCACAGCTGAGAAACGCGTTGCATTCACCCAAAGCAAATGAAAACAATGCAAATAACAGATTGCAACGCGTTTCTCAGCTGTGCCAGCTGTTTCATCAGGCATCTGTTAACATACTGGAAGCACTGGCTTTTAAACATATGCTTTTAATAAAATACACTGAACTTTTTGGAAGCCTGAGCTTGGTTTGATCTTCCTGGTACGGATACCTGGGTCATATTCTCCATACCAAGGATCAGTTGGGACACAGAGTTCCCAGCTTGCGTCATTTAGCACATTTGGTGCTGCCATCCTTGTGAGAATAACCACAGCACAAGATATACATGTTCCCATTTACAATCACAGTATCACACTAGGAGGCGCCCTCTGTATGTGATCTTCTTTCACAGATTCATCTTCTTGGATTCGTTCTGTATCTTTGAGGAGCAGCTGTGACACACACCGTGGATTGAACCACCTTGGATTGTACCAACTGCAACTGAAGTCACACCTGACATTGGACCGTTTGTCAGTCTTCTATTTGGACTCAGATAAGAACTTTGCTTGTGTTTCAATCTGTGGCACAAATAATTTGTTTCTCTTTCTTCCTTAACTATATAGTGTCCATTAATAGACCATTTATATCTCGTTTATTTTGATATTAATGTCTCTAGTTCATATGATCACCATTTCTTTGTACTATTGTGCCCCCTAGAGTTGGACACGGCAGTGTTACCAGCAGTTTTGTTAAATGCAGTACAAACTTGTTTTCTTTAATACATTTGAATCAATCAACTGAGTACATGTAAATATCAATAACTTACCACCTGAGATTTTGCTTAGTAATTTTTTTTATGTATATAAGTACCAACATTCATTCATCTATATTACAAAAGGTTGTTATCGTCATTTCAGGACTCACCAGAAATTGTGGCCTATTTAATTTAACCCCTTCAGTACCAGGAATTTCAGAGAAATTGCCCAAAGTACAGTTGAATTTTTAACATTTTTGCGATCACACAATTTAAACAAAAATAGAACGTTTTTTTTAAAAGTACCTTTCAAAACTAATTTTTTTTTAGTGGACAACCCAAGGTATAGGACCATTTTGGTATATTTCATGCCACCGCTTCACCGTCAAATGCGATCATATTAAAAATTTGTTAACTTTTCAAACTTTGTGTTTCTCACTAAAATTATAAAAGCTTCTCTGGGATCTCCTTTGTTCAGAAATAGCAGACATGCATGGACTTGAGATTGCTTTTTGGTAATTAGAAGGATGCTAATTGCAGCTGTGCATTACACTTCTAATATTCCCTGCAATGACGGGGCTAATCATGTAGCTTGTAAGGTTAATTGTATAGACATCAATAAAGAAAGAGCACCATATGTGTGTTTCAATCAAAATAAAGGATACCCAAAACAAACAGCTGGTGAAACAGGGTACTCGCATTTGAAATTAGCACCCCAATGTGCTGTATGACGCGTGCTGTAACAGTTCACTGGCATGGGGGCTACAGGAACCTACAGATCAGCTTCACAAGATTTCTGGAAACTTCAGGCTGCAATTATAGGTGCATTGTACACTTTTATCGCCTAATTGTGTCTGTACTATATTTATTTAGAAGTTATTCTGTTTTAATAAAATTTGTTTTTTTAATCACAAGTGTAGTTTATGACACATTATAGAGCCTGACATTTTCAGAAATCCTGTGAAACTGAACTGGTTGATCCTGGGGCCCCCGGCTAGTGAGCTGGTACACTGCAAATTTCCAGCAGGCATCAAACCGCACATTGGGGTGTTTTGGGTATCCTTATTTTGATTGATAACACATATGTGACGCCTTATTTCTTTATTGAGGTTTTTAGAATCATTGTACCGTGAGCGGAAGAAGAGCAGCCGGTGATGACAACTTTATTCACATGAAGATCACCTATTGGGGTATTCACAATCTGCAGTTAAGCCATATATTTTTTTTCTTTTCACTGTAGGAAAACTCAACCCTCTCTGATCCCTCACAAACAATTTGCTAACCCTCCCCCTCTAACTAGTAGCAGCCATATAAGATAGCTGTCTTGCCAGTGCCCAGTTTATAGTATTTGTAAAAATTAAAATAAAAATCTGTAGTGTAGATATAACCCTCCCTCCCCCAATATTTTTTTTTCCTGTAGCTTAGGGAACCATCCCCCTCTTTCAATGCACCACCCACCTGTATGAAGGTAGCAATATGAGCCAGTGTTGGATGTAGGTACGTAGTACCTGTACACATTTGGCTTAAGGGGTTAAAACTATTACTTATTATGAGGTGTCATCTTACATAGCCAGGCATTCCCCTGCATTACCTCTTAACTGGCAACAATGGACTTTGGAAATGTTATATTTGAAAACTTTTACAAATTAAGACCATTCCATCATCAGATAAATACACTGACCTGCATCCATCACAAGTTTAAGGACCCAATGTAGATAGCTAACAAGTTTCTATAGATAGTAAATGCAGTAAATAAAGAAATAGACATATTAAATAACATTTGCAAACAGTAACTTTTGTAAAATTTACCTTTATATTTCCTGCTAATGTGTTTATTACAGACGATGCTGGCCCTCCCGAAGGATTAGCACGCTCATTTTCCAACCGCACACATGAACCCACACTTGAGGAGAGTTTGTACACTGAAATTCTAACAGCTGATATCATGACAGCCAGCTACAGAGCCGAAGGATAAGGCATGTATTGCCATGGTGATTAGCTGCCATTGTCCCTATAGATGGCTGTGAGGGTTTTAGCTGTTAGGGTACCTGTTAATTGCCCCTGGTATGTTATATGCTAGGCAGGGCCACAATCTCATCCTTGCAAGAAGGCAGGGCTGCTGAGGTAAGTTCGGCTGTTCTGCTGGTTGAACCCGGCAATCTTCTTGGTTTCACTATAGATCTTGGCCACGGTTGTGGATTGTGAGTATGGACAGCTGGCAGGAGCCGTCTCTTTTGCAGGTGCCATCATGCTGAGTCTGTGTTTGTCAGAGCTCACTGTATTATAAAGACCCAACAAGATAACAATATAAAAGCACTTCCCCCATACAAACAGAAACAGCTATAAATTCTGTGCAGATAAATTTCAAAAGCAAGAAAGCGCGTCCCTTTTCCTAATTCCCACTCAGGACAATGTAATTAGAAAAATTGGTTATTTATACACTAAGGAAGAGTTTGTTTCTGAAGACAAAACAGGGTTTACGGTGGCAGTTCACTGAACAGGATGTAAACTTTTACTGAAAGGCTGAACTGCTGGCTCCTCGTGTTTATATCCTTGGAGTGAAGACCGCACAGCTCCCCGGCGCTTGTTAGTACTTAGTTGTGGTTTTTCCACATTTGATGTGCGGAGCCAGTCAGCAATGGCTGCATTAGAATCTACAAACGGTGATCATTTGCTGCAAGTAACATAGGCAGCCCTCATATCATGATGGCGAAGTGGGGGACAGTGTGGAATAAACACAGGGGCTGCTCGGAGAAACTTGGCACAGGTTTGACAAGAGGGCAGGAGTTCCCCGAAGTGTTGTGTTTAATGTAATAGTAGGTCATGTAGTGGGGACCTGAGTGATTTCTTTATGCAGCCATTTGTGAGTTTTATAGGGAAATCTCAGGAATTTTATTTGTATATTTTTGCCACAAGTGTAACTCATTTGTTGGGATCCTTTTAACAAAGTAACAGAGGGAGCAGAGCACTGAGCACATTATAAGTATCAGATGAATCCCACAGACAATAAAATTCGCCCTCTAACAGCAGATAAGCAGGAAGGAGGCAAGCAGGGGATCTCTGTAGACAAACGTATACAGTGAAGTCTATAGGGATTAAGTATATGCAAAAACGGCAACATCGGATTAAACACATGCCAACTTTTTTACCTTT
Organism: Bombina bombina; assembly: GCF_027579735.1. NCBI lineage: Eukaryota > Metazoa > Chordata > Amphibia > Anura > Bombinatoridae > Bombina > Bombina bombina. The sequence continues at coordinate 1,169,492,613 of NC_069499.1, forward strand.
GTGATAAAGGGATAACTATTTGAACACACCCCAAATAAATAATAAGCCAATAAAAAAAAGAAATTAGTGCATAATGTCCCTTTAAGCGATAACCTTTAGCACAAAAATAAATAAAATAAATGAAAATGTGTCTTTAATAGCTGCATGGTGTCTTTTTTGTATTGTAAACTTCTGTTCCTTATCCACTAGAATTTTTTTTTTTTTAATTTTAAAGACATGGATGTGTACACACGCAAAAAAAAAGGGTTATCTAAGTAACCTTATCTAAAAGTGCTGGTTTGCCTTGTTAACCCCTGGTTTGCCTTGTTAACCACATTAGCTAAGAAAGTAGGCATTCATATGGCATACAGGGGACTAATAAGGCAACAAAGGAGTTAATATGGCCTATAGTGGGTTTATGAGGCTTAATGGAGCACAAACAAATGGTATATTTTTTATTATGATTTAATTACATGGGGTACCATAGTTGGCGGAGATTGAGGTCACATGGGATAAAATACAATGAGTATCATCTCAGAAACCAAACTGGACAAATGTTCATTTTTGCAGAACAAAAGCAGCTTAAATGGTGTCTTTGTATACATAGTTTATTTACATCAGGTGCAATAGTGGATGGAGACTGAGGTAAAATATAAATTTCTAATATCTCCAAAACCAAACTGGCACAAACTTTTGTTTTTGCAGCACAAATACAGTACAAACAAATAAATACAGACAGACACAAAGCCCTTTATCCAAACTACTTTGGACCAGAAAAGGTTTGGATTTTGTAATATTTGCATCTTTAAAAAAAGACAGCTTGGAGAAGGGATGGGACAAAGTATAAACAACATTGTATGTCATTTAGGCCTTATTTACATGTCATTATACAGCTTATACCTTCAACCTAGGGGTAGTTTTAGATCATTTGTAATACTTTTATATATAAACAGTAGTACCATCAAAAAAGGTAATAGTGGTTTTAAATAAATTTAGACTAGTATTTGCATTTCAGAGCACACAAAAAACAAAAAAAAACAAAAGATGCAAGCAGGAAAAGATTGTGACTTACTGGTGGGGAAAACGGTACATTTGTAAAAGTAACGAAAAAGTCTGGATTTTGGTAATATGGATGGGGTGGGGGGGGGGGGATTTGTACTTGTAGTATATATATTTTTTTTTATATTAGCGATTTAATTACATGGGGTGCAAAAGGGGCAGAGATTGAGCTCACACGGGGTAAAATATAATGTGCATCATTTCTGAAGCTAAGCCAGCACAAATTATTGTGGGATAAGGGTTATAGGATCAGACAACTGATCAGCAGTAATAGGATTTACATCAGTAATATCAAAGAAAGGTGACTAATGAAAAGTTTAAATTTGAGATAAAAGGAAGAGGCATCTCATGTAGTGTCACACTGCATTTAGTCACATCACTGCCAGACAAAGTAGTAAGGACATACACTTACTATGGTGTCTTGAGGGGTCTCCATTAACACTGTGTCAGACTGTCGGTGTGATATTGAATTGTGTGTGTTCACCATCACTGTGCAAGTGTTCGGTAGGCAGCTACTAAAGTTCTGGAGGGAGGTTAGTTTGAAGGTCTGTTCAGGGTCTGGCTTCTCACCTATAAATGAGAAAAAAAACTAATTTAGTTAATATTAACACAACAACAACTTTGTAACATGGTTTATTTAAGGTTCCATAAACCCCCCCAAAAAGGAATATAGTTTTACCAAAAATAAAAGGTTTTAAAAGATCAATAAGATAAAAACAAACACTAAGAATCTTAGCTCTCTGGTTAAGTGTAGTTTAGTAATCAAGGTATTTTCTCACATGCACATTTATACGTATTCTACATCCATACATACCTATCTCACACAATGATTCAAAGGGGGACCACAGGAAGGGATTTAAACTAAGGCTCTTTTGGTAACATTCTGATCCTTTGGCCAATCGGTCTGTTTTACTGAAAAGGAAGAGAAAAAAAAAACAATTTTTACTTCCAGATAAATATTTTTGTTTCTATGCAAGTGAAAGCAAATGGCATTAGTGTATTTCCAATGTGTTGCTAGATAAACACCAACATCAAGAGCAATGCAAGTATTTTTGTCTCATACCCCTCTGCAACACTAACTTATCACAATCCTGTCTAATGTCTAACCAAGCTTCAGGTTTGAGGAGATGGGGCAGTATAGATACACACAAATTACACCATTATTGGGTGGAGTATTAGAAGCCCATACTAGCATAAGTTGCACATTATAGAATAGTTGTTATTGTCCAAGACTAAGTAATGGTATTCACCATATGAAAGTTGAACATAAAGACATTTCTAAAGTATGAATGTTTAAAATTGTCAATGGGTTTAAACTGTAATCTTACGAAAGAGCTTCAAAATCAGAATCAAAGGAATCCAAAGGAAACGAGAATTTAAAAATGATGGCAGATAAGGATTTGGAAGACGTGGATGCAATAACTAATAAACTAACATTTGATGTGTTGACAGAAAAGTGAGAGCAAAAGGTGATGAAAGGGAATATGGATGTTTAAAATTTATATATGTAAGAAGTAATAACCTGAGGGGGATATACTATTCATAATACATTATCAACACTGAGGCACTATAGTTTTAAAGCATACTGGGTCAGGCAGAAGTAACGCCTGTATAATATTCCTTGTTTATATTCTACAGATGACTATGTTTTCATTTTATCTAACAATTCTTACACTGTAAGCCAAATTCATTACACCACCAATGTTAAGAAAAACAATAACTGTTGATTATCTTGTTGAATTGATCATGATGCCCTAACATGGAATACTTAACGTATTAGCACTTTATCAACAGGGAAATAAAACAATAATAAAAAAAAAACTACCAAGAACTTTTTAAAACAGATACTATATAACCACCAACATTATTCACCTTACTTGCACAGCAGATTGAGATGAATGTGTGCAACTATTTTTTGTTTAAGTGATGATTTTACTAGCACGAAGATCAAACATTGCCTTTAAATTCAACTTCTAAAGATGGAGACCCTCATTCTAAACAACTCATAAAAATACTTTATATTAATTGGGTACTAGGGAAGAGAGTTATCAAAATGTATTTGAGGTTTCCTTTATTTTATTTTCCATATTCCAAAAAAAAAAAAAAAAAAAAAAAAAAGGGGGATTGCTTATCTGAGAAATTAATTTATTTCATGATGGTGACAGTCCATAAGCCATTACTCCTGGGATTAACTCCTGGCCACTAGGAGGAGGCAAATATTCCCAAAGCTCTAAGAGCACTTAACCCCTTACACCTCTCTGGTATTCCAATCTGATGTATATACCTTTCTATAGTAGGAAAAAAAAAAGTAGGAAAGGACAAAGCAGGAAAAATTGAGGTGTAAACTAGAAATACCCAAGCTGGAGTCCATGAGAAATTGGGAGGTACAAAAACATTTAAAATGTGGGCACCTTCTTACAAGACACTGCTGCTTTAAAAAGGTATAGGAACCTCCCCTCAAAAAACAAACATTATTTGAATAGAACATAAAATTTTAAATAACTTTCCAAATTTGCTTAATTATCTTTTTATCCTTTGCTGAAGGAAGAGCACTGCATTACTGGCAGCTAGCAGAACATATCTAGTTAGCCAATCACAAGAGACAAATGTGTGCAGGAACCAATCAGCAACTAGCTCCCACTAGTGTAGGTTATGTGCATATTCTTTTTCAACAAGGGATGCCAAGAGCACAAAGCACATTTGAAAATAGAAGTGAATTTAAAAGTGTCTTAAAATTCAATGATCTGATTACTTTCCCATCCCTTTTACGGACCATTCAATGCAGTAGAATTACATCATTAACAGGTCCATAATAAAAAGAAAATGCAATAGCACTTACACTGAATTTCAAATAAGCCATAGATTTTTTTATCTGACAAATTAATTTTTTCTCCCATTTTCCAGACCCCTGTATCATGTGACAGACATCAGCCAATCACAGACTAGTATACGTATACCCTGTGAGCGTGTGCACATCCTCAGCAGGATCTTGTTCCCCAGAAAGTGTGAATATATAAAGATTGTGCAAAATTTGATAATGGAAGTAAATTGGAAAGTTTCTTTAAAATGCTGCTCTATCTGAATCATAAATTCTTTTTGAGTTGTGTCCCTTTAAGGATTTTCCTACCAAACACATCAAAGTGGTAGAATTTAGAGAAAGTGTGTTGCTTCCTGACAAATTTATTCAATATCAACCTCATTCTTGAAAATCCAATAAGAGGAAACCTATATATAGAAAAATGGGCAATAATGCGTTTTGGAAAAGACTATTCTGCCACCAAGTAAACCTTGGTAATCAATAGATTTAGCCAAATGCTTGGACTTGCTCCACATTGAATTAAAGGGAGAGAGTCTAGACCAAATATAGAATTTTGCTCACTTAGGGTGAGCAACTGAAAAATAATTACCAGCTCGCAAGAAAATATAATCGCCTGTGCGTTTGAGTGTAGTGGACATATTACATTAATTATAGCCAGTTTATTTAGCATCAAGACATATAAAAATCATTGATAAATTTATTAGGAACAAAGTTCATGGCAAAAAGGTTATCTTTCAGATGTGGAAATGAGAGGACAGACATAAAAATAAAAAAACATTACAAATAATTATTTAAAAGCAAGAGAAGCTGCAGTGGCCCCTAAACAGGAGAGAAGTACTGGGACTAGCAAAACCCTGCCAACATTGGACCCCACCATGTAAGTGGGTAATGTACCAGCGGGTTCAACGATGGGATCTATACTATCCCAGCAAGAAATCGCCATACAAAAAAAATACACAAACAGCTAATCACCAAGTATAATCACAATTTACAAGGTGTACATGCTGCAATGAAATTACTGGGACAGGAAACACCCTGCTGACATTGGACACCACTATTATAGAGTGGGTACAGCCCAAGCGGGTATAGAATTGGTATTTATGCCAGTCCAGAAAAAACTTTTTTTCACACCAGGATATACACAATGCAACCTCTTAGTGATAACATCAGGAGGTTGCATGCATCAACATATTACAGAATATGAAGGTAAACAAATCACAGTATAATACTAGCTCTTGGATGTGTTGTACACTGTGCACTATAGATGGCTCCAGACACAGAGTAAGGCTTGCTCTGTCCTCCTCCCAACCCCATTTTTAGTCAAAGTGGTAACATTTGTGGGATACCTCGCCACAGCAAGTAATGCTCAGGCCATTCCTACAGCAATGGCCAGGGGTTCCTCTCCACTCAGCTGTGTTAGCATCAACCGCCTTACGAGCGGAACAACTGCAGATGGATTCCAAGGGAGTTGTTACTACAAGAGAAAGCCATAACACAATAGGGCTGTACTCAATTCCTCATGAAACAAGCTTGTAGGTAGTATTATAGAAAAATCAATATGGAGCACACCAAATCACTAATCTGATTGTAGTATTTAAAGTACATACATTTTTATTTTAAATTGTTATCAAATAAAATTGCACTCATAAAATAGATCTCAAAATGATGAGGTATATTTAAGGCTCGTGTTACAGTTGACCCCTCAAGACTAAAAGAATCCTCCCTTTGTACTGTTTTCCAGAGAGTCTGTATAGCATGTGCTATTAACTCAGTCTATCACCTTGACAAAAAAAAATCAGCATGATGGAACTCTTTGTGGATCCTCAGTTTCTCGATCGTCTCCTGGGGTAGTATAAAAAGAAAAGTAGGACCAGCACAGCTTTAAATGTAAATATCCAGCAAGTTTCAAGGTGGGTGCAGACAGGTTCAGAGCAAAACCCCTTGCTCCAAAGTATCAAAGGAAATGTTGCACTCTCAAGCGTGGAAAGTGAATAAACCTTTATTAGGTGAACAGCAACGTTTGGGGGCACCTGCCCCTTTGTCAAACTAAAAACATAGTGCACATACAGACAATATATACCAATACCAATAAAACAAGGACCAATCAGAACACATATCATGGTCGGGGTTACAGAAATCACATGTAGACCAAGTAAAAAAAGCATATTAACCCTTTTGATGCCCTATTGAAGTGTCAAAAAGGACCAAGATTAAAAACAGTCTGTGAAGGAAGCACATAGCATAGCCACTGTATATATCACAACTATATTGGAAATATAGATAACACATACCATTAACAATGTAAATTTGCACAATGTGCACAATGTGCATATAAACCTTAATGAAATCTACAGAATTGGATTGAGGTCAAACTCCCTATTCATACCTTTGGGATATAGTGTATCCAATTTCCATATCCATTTGGTCTCCTTGTAAAAGAGGTCCCTCTGTCAATCTCCCCCCCTAGGTTTTCACTTAGCTTGATTTAACACCATGAAGCACAATTGGCTCACCTGATGACCCATTTGTAAAAAATGTGCCGGTACCGGTATATCTTTTAGATCTGGGTTTCTTAAATCTGATTGTAACGGTACCAACCGGATACCAAGGGTTAACACCAGGGAACAATGTCCTGCATAGGGAATCAGCAGTTCACAACCCAGCCAGTTTTCAGGTTTTAAACAGAATAACACTTTATTTGAAGGCAGCATACAGATTTATACAGGTTTTTGACCCCCCCCAGATGGGGGTGGAAAGAATGTTGTACATTAGATAAAAGGGAGAAGCGCCCTTGACATGATACAATAGGATTATATTACTTAAACACTTCAACCACAGGACACTCTTGACTCTCCTTATCACTTAGGCGTTTCTCTCTGGGGGTGATCAAACAATAGAATGCTAAGCATTAATTAGATTGTAGCTGGAGCCAGCCACTTGTGGTTAGAAAATAAAGTTAACACTTTCAGTCCTGACCGAAGGGTCTGTCACAGACAACCTTTCTTACGTTATAGTCCAGAAGTGGCTAGGTTTGCCACAATGCTCCCCCAGAACCAAGCCGGCATACACAGTCTGATCCCAACGGATCGGCTTGGGGATGTCCGGGGCAACAACTTTCGGCTCAAGTAAGCTACGGGGTGTTCTCCGCCATCTGCTCCAACTTGGCTCAGTACTGCCCCCACCCCAAACATGGAAGCGTCTCTTCCCGGAGGGACTGGGCTTGGGTAGTCACAGGGTTAACATTAGCGGGATCCATGGGAGCATAGGCAGAAACAAGGGGGGCCAAGTCATTTCCAAGGAGAACATCAGCAGGTAAGTCCTTCTTGACCCCCACATTCACAAGTCTAGCGCCCACTCCCCAATCCAAATGTACCCTGGCAACAGGTAGGCGGAACACAGTGCCCCCTGCTACCCTCACAGCCACAGTGTCTCCAGTGTGCTGTTTCTCAGGCACCAAGTTCTCTTGAAGCAAGGTCATGGTAGCACCAGTATCCCGTAGACAACTGACCTCCTTCCCATTCACTTTAACCCGTTGCCGGTTATTCCGGTGGGCAGCTTGCACGGGGTCTGCTTCATGTAGGCTGCCCCAGCATCCTGGCGCCTCTACGTAGCGGGCCACAGGCTGAGGATTATGTGGGATTCCGCCAGCGGGTCTTCTCCAGGACTGTGCTTGATTCGCTGCATTTAGGGGACACTCTGGTCTTTTGTGCCCTAGTTGCTTACATCCAAAGCACCGAATAGGTTGTGAGTAGCCCCGCGAATTGAACCGGGCTCTCTGAGGGTAGTTCGTGGCCGGAGGCCGTGTGGTATAGCGGTGCGCCGGGGGTTGGTAACTGGCAGCTGCTGGGGTGACTGGGGGTCTGTACTCCACTCTAGCAGTGGGCAATCGGTATACTGCTCCCCCTGCCCCTCGTACTGCCACGGATCCGCCAGTGGGTGCTGTATCCGGCACCAAATGGGGAGCTATCAGGGTTAAAGTAGCTCCCGAATCCCGAAGGCCCTGGACCGACATCACCTCATGCAGAATTCCCAGGGGTTCCTCGGCTTGGGTGCTCAACACCTCATGAGCGGCTGGCTCCGTTTGGTAATGGTGAGCAGCCGCCCTTGGGGCCAGGTTCTGTCTGACCTGGTTCCAAGCTTGTCTGCTCCGATTTTGGGTGCACTCACGTGCCATATGTCCCCACTGCTTGCAGGTGTGGCATTGTATATTAGCCCGTCCGTTGTTAGGCTGTAGTCCATGGTGCCTCCTGGCATCAAAATGCTGGTCTGCTAATCTGGCTGCTTCGGTTAAGGTGAGGGGTTTTCGATCTCTCACCCATTCTTGGGCTTCTGGGGACAAGCCGTTAAAGAATTGCTCCAACAGCATCAGTTGTCGCAATTCTTCCATGGTGGTAGCTTGGCTGGCCTGTATCCACCCCTGAGATGCTTGATCCAGCTTGTGGGCCCACTCTGCATGGGAATCTCTTTCTGGCTTGCGCAGGCCTCTAAACTTGCGCCGGTATGCCTCTGAGGTAATGGCATATCTTTCCAAGATCGCTCTCTTCACTTTAGCGTAATCCTTGCTGTCCTCCCTGGGTACAGCGCGATACGCTTCCGCTGCCCTACCGGCTAGCTTGCCTGCTAGCACCGGCACCCATACGGACTGCTCCAAATCATGTAACTCGCACAGTCTCTCAAAATCCTGTAAATACCCATCAATCTCATCCTTCTCCTCACAAAACATTTTAAATGCATGGTATGGGATTTTGGGTCTTACTGGGTTGCTGAGTGCGTCCAAAATGGATTCTGCTCGGGAGGATGCATTCCGCGGACTGTGTGCCATCACGTACTCCTGCACATCTGCCATTACCACGGATAGCATATCCCGTGGTACAGGTTGGGGTAAAAATTCCAGCCTGGTCCTCATTTCCCTCTGGTATAGGGTCTCCTCCATGGCTGCTGGAGGCGTAGCGCTGCGAGCTCTGTCTCCCTCCATCAGCTCAGCAATTAATATAGCCTTGGGTTTGCTGCTGCCTATCTTTCCCCTGGCTTCTAGCAGTTCCTTTTACGTTTGTCTCTTTAGCTTAGAATAATCCATCTCCATTCACTTCGGTCCCTGGTACTCCTTCCATCTTAGTCAGTATTGTAGTAATCCCCCTCTTCCTGAGGTTACTGGCTTGTGTAGTTGCTCTTCTGGGCGATAAGGTTCATTCCGTCGCTTGCCACCAATTGTAACGGTACCAACCGGATACCAAGGGTTAACACCAGGGAACAATGTCCTGCATAGGGAATCAGCAGTTCACAACCCAGCCAGTTTTCAGGTTTTAAACAGAATAACACTTTATTTGAAGGCAGCATACAGATTTATACAGGTTTTTGACCCCCCCCCCCCCCCCAGATGGGGGTGGAAAGAATGTTGTACATTAGATAAAAGGGAGAAGCGCCCTTGACATGATACAATAGGATTATATTACTTAAACACTTCAACCACAGGACACTCTTGACTCTCCTTATCACTTAGGCGTTTCTCTCTGGGGGTGATCAAACAATAGAATGCTAAGCATTAATTAGATTGTAGCTGGAGCCAGCCACTTGTGGTTAGAAAATAAAGTTAACACTTTCAGTCCTGACCGAAGGGTCTGTCACAGACAACCTTTCTTACGTTATAGTCCAGAAGTGGCTAGGTTTGCCACACTGATTTATGTTGGCCTATGCGGTCCCTGACTCTTTGGGTGGTCTCACATACATACATACATATATATATATATATATATATATATATATATATATATATATATATATATATATATATATATATATATATATATATATATATATATATATATATATATATATATGCCCACATGGGCACTTGTCTTGGGGTAGCGATTGTTCTGACTCAGCATCTCCGTAAAGTCGTCTTGGGGTTGCCGCCTCAGCAATTAAAACTAAGTCACTGTGACACACTGTGGGTGTGGCCTGACGCGTTTTGCAGGGCTCTTCCCTGTTTCATCAGAGGGTATGGGTGTATATATATATATATATATATATATATATATATATATCATAAAGTATAGCACTCTCAATGTCCGGGGTGCACAGCATATAAGTACACATAATCCAAGAAAAGGCAGGCACTCTCCGTTATCAATTCACAAAATTTTACTTAGTGACGTTTTGGGGTTTCACCCCCGTCCTCAGACTCAAATACAATGTGTTAACAAGTGTAACATACTTATACCCCTACTCCACACCATTTGCATAACTAATTAATCAATGATACAATAAACATTTAAACTAAACCTCATGTCTTCACGGCCATCAGCGGTGCATACCCGGCGCTGCAACTACGTCATCAAGGAAGAGACGCCACTTGCTATTGGGTTACACCCCCGGAAGCCGCCAACCACCTACCACTGCCAACCCCAGCATGTATACGTCATTGCAGACGTCGCCTGTAGCTAGGGTGCCCATCACCGATGATCGTGCATTTACACTGTGATCCTAAAAAACAACAGAGTGACAATGTTAATTAAAAGCATCAAACAGCATGATCCACATTATAAAACATTATCTCACTATAGCCTCTCTTTACTTTACACCTGGTCACTCAGAATAAATACAGCCTTGCTACAATATTTATAACTATGGGCTAAACTGTACAAAGTAATAAAGCCTACCATCTACTTATTAATCCTTAGTACTTCCTACCAATCGACTAACTCAGTCCCGACAAGTAGCTTTTATAGAGAATGTCATATATAGTAATATTTAATACTTATGCAAACACATAGGCAAAGTGACTGTTCCATATATAAATAGTTATATAGCCCTATCACCATATACTATACATACCACTGGTACTATAATCAAAGCCTAAATAAGGGCAACAGAACACATAGGAAAATAATTAAGCACATTGGGAAATAATTAAGCACATAGGTAAATCAGATCACATGAGAAAACTTATGTTCTTTTTCAAAGGACATCTAAAAGAAATCTAAAAGAAACACTGCCAGTCCAGCTTCACATTTAAGCCCTTCGGTGTCAATGTATCCAATTCATATGTCCATCTTGATTCCCTCTGTAGTAAGATGTTTCCCCTATCACCCCCTCTCCTTGGGGCTGGGACATGGTCTATCAGCGTGTATCTGAGATCACAGATATTATGTCCACTCTCAAAGAAGTGGCGGCCCACTGGTTGGTCAGACTGTCCATTTTTAATAGCCGCCCTGATAGAGCTTTTATGGTTGGCCATCCGTATCCGTAGATTATCACTAGTTTTGCCCACATAGAACAAACTACATGGACAGTGTAATAAATAAACTACATGGCTCGTGGTACATGTCATCCTGTACCTATGTACATACTTCTTCCTACTCCTTGGGTGATGGAAGAATTTGCCTGTGATCAACCCGTTACAAGTGGTGCACCCACTGCATTTAAAACACCCGGGCTTAGCTTCCTCCAACCATGTTCTAGTTGAGTAACAGTGTACTGGATCTGTAAGCTGTAGGATATCTTTGAGAGATTTACCCCTCCGGTCCCCAATTCTTGGTTCACCCATTCCTTTAAAAGGAAGGGCATCTTCCAAGCTCAGTAACTTCCAATTACTCTTCAGGATAGCATTTAGGCCATTCTTATCTGCCGCATATGTAGTGACCAGTGTCATCCTCTCCTGCTCCACTCCAGGGTCATCCTGCAGTCTTCCGGCTTCATTTGAATTTACTTCCCTGATGTGCTGTTCCAATACTTGATTGCGGTAACCTCTCCTTAGGAAACGCTCCTTCATTTCATCTGTCTGTCTCTCTGCCCGATTTGCATTTGTATTGTTCCTCTTAACCCTTACAAACTGGGACTTAGGTAGAGCCCTCTTAAGTGCTGGGGGGTGGCAGCTAGTTGCCTCCAGGAGGGAGTTCCTATCCGTGGTTTTGCGAAACAGGGTTGAACCCAACCTTTCTTTGTTCTTAAAGATCTTTAGGTCTAAGAATTCAATCTCCTCCCGGTTCCAATTCATCTTAAATTTAAGCGTACTGTGTTCAGTATTCAATTCATTGAACCAGATGAGCAGATCTTCCTCACTCCCAGACCAGATTAGTATGAGATCATCTATGAATATCCTGAAGTAAAGATGGGGCCACATTGGACCCCATCGCCGTTCCCATTAACTGCTGGAAAAATTGTCGCTCAAATCTGAAATAGTTCTTCAGGCAGGTTTCTAAGAGGTCCAGGATGAACTCCACTGGTGGTCCTACATACGGGCAGCTCAACAGTTGTTTCCTTATTGCTGCTAAGTCCTCATTGTGAGGTATTACTGTATAAAGGCTAGTGACATTCAAGGTCACTAGCCATTCACCTCCTTTCAGTTGGATTCCCGTAAGTGACTTGATGACATCATTTGAATCCTTTATGTAGGTCCTCATACTCTGTACATGCGGTTGCAATATGCTATCAATATAAATAGCCAAAGGTTATGCAAACTTTTTGCAGAGTACTGGAGAAGGAAATGCAGTAGTCTATAAAGAATCAATGGCAGCAGGTAAGATTTAACTTTACTAAAGCAGAGAGGGACACTATGAGAGCTTTAACAAAGGATAAGACAATTGTGATTAGGAAGGCAGATAAAGGAGGGGCAATAGTTCTGCTTGACTATGCTTACTACAGGGAAGAAATCCTCACACAACTGAGTGATGAAGGGGTGTATTCCAGACTGCCAAGGGATCCAACTGTTAGGTTTAAAAAAAGAGATTGATGATTATCTTAAAGAAGCCCTAGAGGATGATATCACACAAGACACAATGAATTACCTTACAAAGGACTATCCAAAAATACCAATCTTTTACACACTCCCTAAAGTGCATAAGAGCTTGGAGAGACCACCCGGCAGGCCGATTGTTTCGGCTGTTGACTCACTACTACAACCTTTGGCTATTTATATTAATAGCATATTGCAACCGCATGTACAGAGTATGAGGACCTACATAAAGGATTCAAATGATGTCATCAAGTCACTTACGGGAATCCAACTGAAAGGAGGTGAATGGCTAGTGACCTTGGATGTCACTAGCCTTTATACGGTAATACCTCATAATGGGGGCTTAGCAGCAATATGGAAACAACTGTTGAGCTGCCCGTATGTAGGACCACCAGTGGAGTTCATCCTGGACCTCTTAGAAACCTGCCTGAAGAAGAACTATTTCAGATTTGAGCGACAATTTTTCCAGCAGTTAATGGGAATGGCGATGGGGTCCAATGTGGCCCCATCTTACGCAAACATTTGAAAATAATGGCACAGAATGTTTCAAGAGGTAGGAGATCCTTTACTTCAGGAGATTCATAGATGATCTCATACTAATCTGGTCTGGGAGTTAGGAAGATCTGCTCATCTGGTTCAATGAATTGAATACTGAACACAGTACGCTTAAATTTAAGATGAATTGGAACCGGGAGGAGATTGAATTCTTAGACCTAAAGATCTTCAAGAACAAAGAAAGGTTGGGTACAACCCTGTTTCGCAAAACCACGGATAGGAACTCCCTCCTGGAAGCAACTAGCTGCCACCCCCCAGCACTTAAGAGGGCTCTACCTAAGTCCCAGTTTGTAAGGGTTAAGAGGAATAATACAAATGCAAATCGGGCAGAGAGACAGATGAAATGAAGGAGCGTTTCCTAAGGAGAGGTTACCGCAATCAAGTATTGGAACAGCACATCATGGAAGTAAATTCAAATGAAGCCGGAAGAATGCAGGATGACCCTGGAGTGGAGCAGGAGAGGATGACACTGGTCACTACATATGCGGCAGATAAGAATGGCCTAAATGCTATCCTGAAGAGTAATTGGAAGTTACTGAGCTTGGAAGATGCCCTTCCTTTTAAAGGAATGGGTGAACCAAGAATTGGGGACCGGAGGGGTAAATCTCTCAAAGATATCCTACAGCTTACAGATCCAGTACACTGTTACTCAACTAGAACATGGTTGGAGGAAGCTAAGCCCGGGTGTTTTAAATGCAGTGGGTGCACCACTTGTAACGGGTTGATCACAGGCAAATTCTTCCATCACCCAAGGTGCAGGAAGAAGTATGTACATAGGTACAGGATGACATGTACCACGAGCCATGTAGTTTATTTATTACACTGTCCATGTAGTTTGTTCTATGTGGGCAAAACTAGTGATAATCTACGGATATGGATGGCCAATCATAAAAGCTCTATCAGGGCGGCTATTAAAAATGGACAGTCTGACCAACCAGTGGGCCGCCACTTCTTAAAGAGTGGACATAATATCTGTGATCTCCGATACACGCTGATAGACCATGTCATGCCCCAAGGAGAGGGGGTGATAGGGGAAACATCTTACTACAGAGGGAATCAAGATGGACATATGAATTGGATACATTGACACCGAAGGGCTTAAATGTGAAGCTGGACTGGCAGTGTTTCTTTTAGATGTCCTTTGAAAAAGAACATAAGTTTGCTCATGTGATCTGATTTACCTATGTGCTTAATTTATTTCCCAATGTGCTTAATTATTTTCCTATGTGTTCTGTTGCCCTTATTTAGGCTTTGATTATAGTACCAGTGGTATGTATAGTATATGGTGATAGGGCTATATAACTATTTATATATGGAACAGTCACTTTGCCTATGTGTTTGCATAAGTATTAATTATTACTATATATGACATTCTCTATAAAAGCTACTTGTAGGGACTGAGTTAAAGTCGATTGGTAGGAAGTACTAAGGATTAATAAGTAGATGGTAGGCTTTATTACTTTGTACAGTTTAGTCCATAGTTATAAATATTGTAGCAAGGCTGTATTTATTCTGAGTGACCAGGTGTAAAGTAGAGAGGCTATAGTGAGATAATGATATGTTTTATAATGTGGATAATGCTGTTTGATGCTTTTAATTAACATTGTCACTCTGTTGTTTTTAAGGATCACAGTGTAAACGCACGATCACCGGTGATGGGCACCCTAGCTACAGGCGACATATGCAATGACGTATACATACTGGGGTTGGCAGTGGTAGGTGGCTTCCGGGGGTGTAACCCAATAGCAAGCGGCGTCTCTTCCTTGATGACGTAGTTGCAGCGCCGGGTATGCACCGCTGATGGCCGTGAAGACATGAGGTTTAGTTGAAATGTTTATTGTATCATTGATTAATTAGTTATGCAAATGGTGTGGAGTAGGGTTATAAGTATGTTACACTTGTTAACACATTGTATTTGAGTCTGAGGACGGGGGTGAAACCCCGAAACGTCACTTAGTAAAATTTTGTGAATTGATAACGGAGAGTGCCTGCCTTTTCTTGGATTATATATATATATATATATATATATATATATATATATATATATATATATATATATATATATATATATATATATATATATATATATATATATATATATATATATATATATATATATATATATATATATATATATATAAAAAAAAAACAGATGTGTAAAAAGTATGATTGAATAAATGTATACATACATAAATATGAGAATAAAAATATATAAAAACATACACATGCATAAAATTAAAAGCAAAATAAAATTAGAAGCTCTAATATACCATTTGACAAATCTGTACATGTGAAAAGAGCGCAACGAGCTGTATGGTATAAAAAATTTGTTAAGGTCTTTAACTGTAAAATCCGAATCAGTTTTTCGAATACCAAATGGCCACCTATAACAAGAGGGGGGATAAACTAACTAAATTGAGGCAGCAGGAGACATACTTGATGCATAGATTGTACATTATGGAGCAAGTGGGTTTGAACCGTGACATTGACTTAGCTACTTTCCTGGAGACTTAATTCATAGGTCCTGCTGTTATAGGTGACCATTTGGTATTGGTCAAACTGATTTGGATTTTTTTTTTTTTTTTTTTTAAATTCTTTTTATTGAAGAGACATAGGAGCAAGACAACATATTCATATGCACTCAGAGTAATAATACAGAAAACAAGTTACAATCAGAGTTCTAGGTTAAATGTTACATTATAAGCATCGATATACAGTATTCGCGTATTTTTGAGAAAGATGAAAGACACTTATGTATTTAGAGGTACATATAGCTTATTCAGGCATTTTCTTATGTTGCACCCGTGTCCCTAATTTTTATAGTATCATCAAAACTAAACTAAACTAAATAAAACCGACACTAACATAGCATAACCAAACAATAATAAACTAAAATAAAGTAAACTAGTACCTTCTATCACGGAGAGTATATATATATATGTATGTCCCCCTTTGAAGCTAATGTGGAAAACCTCCACTTTTTTAGAGTTTTAGGTTCACCGTGAATTGCAACATTGTGTAAGTATTAGGTTAAGGTACCAGGTTAAGTATTAGGTGAAGGTACAACCCTGAGAGTGCTTGCAGGCCTCATACATAAACATTTTGTAGAGATGGGCTAGTTCTTGTGGGATAAGACCTGATATACTATGGTTATTTATAAGTGAGGATTGGAGTTGATAAACACGGTTTAAAGGGGGGTGAGATGAGATCCGTATAAGTATTGAGTATATGTATGTAAGCCAAGTTATATTGTGGTGGAAGTATCTTCTAATACATTAGGTGTCAGAACACATGACATATCAAAATGTTACTTACATTAGACACTTGAAGATAGTTACTCTTACTACAGGAGAATAAGTACTAGCAAAAACAAAATTAACAGAATACTAAGACAATACACACATAATAACTCCTCCACCAAACAACAATTATGAAAATTAAGATTATTAAACACATTTCCAGATGACCCAGAGAATTCAGGGGTATGCCATCCCTATTATGCGTGTATGAGGGGTGTCCGCATATAAGCTACCTGGTGTTGCCGGGAAAGCAAGCTTATGCCTTTAAATTAATAAGACTATTGATCCTATGAGTTGATATGAGTGTTATTGTGAAGGCATATCTGAATCTAATAGTAGGTTATACTGCCCAATAGTTTGCTTTTAATAAACAGTGGTCTGGTAGTTGGTTAAGGAGGAAAGTGAGAGCTGCAAAAATCTATCACAGATCAAAGAACAGTTTGGCATACATGCAAATGTACCTCCATATTGGAGTTTTTCCATTTTATAAACTCTAAACCTCCAAAAACCTCAAAATAAAACTTAACTAAATACAGAACAAAAATAAACAATAAGACACAAACAGCACAAAGTAGATACCAGGGGGGCCTTATAGGTAATACCTTAAAGTAACTTGAAGGTCTATAGGTGGTATTTCTCAAAATTGTAGAGGGTTGATATGTACCATGATGAACTAATTCATTGGCCATTTTTGAATGCTCCAAACGCTGTTGGAAAGATAATAGTTAGGAGATCTGGGCATATTTATGGTACCTATTCGCATAGTAATCTATCAGCGTTAGGAAGTAACATAGCTTTTGCAGTGGGTATAAATGCTCATATCTTGCTACGCAACAGTCTCAGTAGTAAGAAAAAGAGGGGAATAAGCCTGCTCTTGTGTATCAAAGGCACCAAGATAACCATGCCTGAGGCAGGAATATAAACTGCTTACATTTCTATATATGACTGCAAACTTAAGTGGGATAATGCAGTTAGAATTGATACTGCTATACTGTGATAAAATTCTTATATAATGTGTGGTTGTTACAAAAGGTTAGCAGCAGTATAGGCATTTCGCCCTGGGATACAATTGACTTCAACTGGGAATAAATTAGGTTGTTCAGAAATATTGAATATTTAACAACGTTATTCATGAGTTGTCACAAGCTTACTATATGAAAAATAAAATAGGACTTTCCAGGGTTATCTCATTGCTAAATGTCAACAACAAAACATTAACTAAACTGTAATAAACGAGATTAAAAAATAAAATTGAAAACTTAGCCACAGTACAAGCAGCTATCTGCTTGTAAGGAGAAAGGATGAGAGTATACCAAGCTCCGAAAGTATAAGGCTAACACTGTGTGTGGAGTCAGGTCACAAACAACCAAGGGCGCTGTAAAGGAGATAAACATTAGTGTAAATATTTATATAGCTGGTCTTCACTACGGCAGTTCTTCATAGTAACTACTGCGACAGTTAGAAGTATTGTCCCTTTATGTTGGCACAGAAGTTGCGAGTATAAAGCCAAGCAGTTGTGAACAACAATTAATAATCATAATAAAGGGCACCTATGATCAGAGTTCTCCCGAAGTGTCTTTCATAGAGGAGTATAAATAAAAAAAAAAAAAAAAAAAAAAAAGCACAACTTTGCTGCAGCACATATAATTGGGGAATCCTTGGAGTCAATTCTGTTCCACATACGATAGGGTTTCTATATAATCAAAACGCTGGACTGAGTAAAGTGAGCTCTGAAACGAGTCGCCTCTCACAAAATTAGTACCTGTGATTGAACTGACTCATAGTGGCTTCATTTGTACTGGCACTCAGCCGATGCCCATTGCCCTTCGAATGTATCGTCCATTGTTCTCCACGTGGGAGCTGAGGCTGCAGGCAGCTGTAGACAGCCCTGCTGCAGATGGGTGTACTAGCTGAGTAACAAGCGGTCTTGATTCTCGGAGCAATGTGTCGCCATATGTCTGACATGCTGTATAGGAGAGTGCACTCTTCAGCAGCTGCTGAATAGACAAGCAAGTTCCAGTATCACGCTGCGCTACACATGTATTTCTTGTTACCATATTCCTCTGCACTGGCACTCTATCTCTCATGACTGTGCCGATCTCTACTGCTCTGTCTTGGGTGCGGGAGCGGTGGTCCAATAAGCCGGTGTCCAGTAAAGCTGGATTGTGTGCCTGCTGCCCCTGCGAACCCACATTGTGCTCTGATTGATGCACCTCTGGAGTCATGTGGACATTATCCTGAGATGCCTCTGCTGTGAATCGGCGCCATGTTGAAAAGGGGCTCAAGGAGTTCCCGACTTGAGTTTCCGTCAGCAATTTCTGTAGTGTGAGTTCTATTTTATCCAGAGCTGGTAGTAGCAGGTCCTTGAGAGAAATAGTCATGGCTCGGAGTTCCCTTTCAGTGGAAAAGGCTTCCATTTCTGTGCCAGTTCTCCTCTCTCTGTTAATGACTTCACGGGAGCCAAGAGATGTCAAATCTTGATCCTGGTAGGTACCCGGGCACAATGCTTGCCAAGGGTGATATGGATGGCTAAAAGTGTGGCCACTAATTCTTGCTATAACAAGAGCTGAGACGGAGCAGTTTCAGTCCGTGGCCATCTTGGTACGCCGCCCACCGGAAGTCTCCTGATTTGGATTTTACGTTAAAAAAATACCTTTTTTCTGAAGAGAGAGAGAAACGTTCCTGTTCCTCCAGACACAATAGAAATGATAACGTCAAGACCAGGTCAAAATCAATTCTTTCCTGAAAAAGGAGATACCTAAGCTGTCCAGCACAAGCCTAATAATAGAGTTCTACACCACAACCCCATGCATAAACATCCAAAAGCAGATACTGCAGCAGCACACAAGTAGCTTCAAATCTTCATAAGTTTATTCAGCATCACATAGAATAACCGTACTTAGGCAGTCCCCCAGGATCCAATCAGCGCTTAGATACAGTGACGATGAGTCACTGATACAATGTGACAGCCAACGAGTGTAATCATTTGTTGTCAGCAGTCTCTGCTTCCTCTCTTGTCTCAGTGAGATCTGAGGCAAGAGAGGAAGACAGATCAGTGCTACAGTGTCCTAAAGTATACCACAGTTCTTTTCAGTTTTCACATTACATGTTTTTAAATTAACCCTTTCAGTGCTATCACAGTGTTATTGCTGTAATCACTTTGATCAGTACAATAGTATTGTTCAGTACGCTTGGGGTACGTTTGAGGAGTGATTTTTGATTAGTTACAATTTGACCTTGTTTGTAATTTTTATTAGTTTTTAACCCTTTCTTGCCATTTCTGATTAATGAACATCTGGCCCCATAACATGGGGGGAGAGGAGTATTGTTGTACTAGTGGGATATCACTGATGGGTCTCTCTCTCTCTAGTAAAACCTGACAGGATTATTAATATCCCACACTTGCTTAGATTTTATTTATATTAGATTATAGTTCGTATATAATGTCAAAAGAAAGCCCTATTTGTCCTCTAAAAAAGATGTGTGTGTGGGTGCACTTAAAGGGACATGAAACAAAAATTTTCTTTCATGATTCAGAGAGAGAAAACAATTAAAAAAAATTAAAAGTTTCCAGTTTAGAAGTAAATTGGAAAGGTGTTTAAAATTGTATGTTCTCTCTGAATCATTAAAGAAAAATTATTGGTTTCAAGTCCCTTTAACGTGAAAGAGATAAATTATGGTTGAACAAAACCTAGGTTTTGTCTACTTTCAGAATTTGGATAATTTCCTCTATCATTAAGTGGTTAAAGGGAAAACCTCCTTGTGTAATAAAAGATATTATTATTATTATTATTATTATTATTAATAATAATAATAATAATAATAATAATAATAATAATAATGCACTGTATAAAAATAAAAATCTTACCCTTCAGTAATAAGTCAAATGAAAAATGGCCTTTTTACTCAGAAACATAAGAGCAGTTAAGGAATTTCAAAAATAAGAGTCAAATAATAGCCCAGCTACTAAATGTAACTGCCATGCTAAGTCAGTGCACAAAAAAATAATAATTGCCAAACAGTTAAATCCCTTTTACTGTGTATATAACAGAGGATATAAGGTTGCATCGAGATGTAACTCCCAGGTGAATTAGCTGAATAGTAAATAACAGCTATTACCACATAATAAAGTTTCCATAATTACTAGACTAAGCATGAAAAGCTTAGTAATAAAGGTGGAATTAGTCTGTTACATGTGTATCTCCCCTGGCTATGATGTACCTGCTAATAGTCTGCATGTTATGTGAGTGCATGAAAATGAATTCACTTACCTTAAAGGGATAGTAAACACCAAAAATGTTATTGTTTAAAAAGATAGATAATCCTTTTATTTACCATTCCCCAGTTTTGCATAACCAACACTGTTATAGAAATATACTTTTTACCTCTGCAATTACCTTGTATCTAAGCTTCTGCTGACTTCATCCTTATCTCAGATCTTTTGACAGACTTGCATTTTAGCCAATCAGTGCTCATTTTTAAATAACTTCACGTGCGTGAGCACAATGTTATTTATATGAAACACATGAACTAACGCCCTCTAGCTGTGAAAAACTGCCAAATGCATTCAGATAAGAGGCGGCCTTCAAGGGCTTAGAAATTAGCATATAAGCCTACCTAGGTTTAGCTTTCAACTAAGAAGACCAAGATAACAAAGCAAATTTGCTGATAAAAGTAAATTATAAAGTTGTTTAAAATTACATGCCCTATCTGAATCATATAATTTTAATTTGGACTTTACTATCCCTTTAAAGTGAAGGTAAATTTTCATGAATGAGTGCCCGGTTTTTAAAAATACTATTGAAAACAGGGGCACCTCATTTATGAAAGTTTACATTGTTTTGTTAAAATACTTACCTTTTTCTTCTTCACTTTAAGATGCACTCTCTTTACTGTGCTAACCAGCTGCAGAAAAGACTAGTAGCCCATCCATTGCTGTAAATTTAACAGCAGAGGATCTGTGTTTGGAGAATATTGATGAACCAACAGGAGGAGGCTAAGGGACAAGTCCCCAAGACACCTGTGGCAGGCCTGTGACTAACTGCTCACTGGGAGTGATTACGTAATCACGTAATTGGGTAGTAATCACTACCCAATACGCCAATCTCCCCTGAAAATCTCTCCTGAAATCAGTATAAAGAGCCCTCTCAAAGCTAAGACTGGAATGGTGGGAGAGGTTAAAAGGGACAAACACACTGAGATGGTAATATAAAAATAAATCTTATGTACAAGAACAACAGAGAAAGAAACCTAAATTAAAACATGGAAGCGCCATTGCTTTATAGACACTAAACTTTTACACTTATTTTGTCAATATGTTAACAACTAATGAAACATGTTATTCTCAGACTAATCTTTTCTTTGAATGCTTCATTCTATCTAACAATTATTTAGAATTTAATATTTAAGAGTTTTTGGATTCTCTGCTTCCTCATAGTGGCAAGGAGTTGAATCTCAGGAGTAATAGCTCATAGACTCTCACCACCTCATGAAAGAAAAATGGTATAAGATGGGGGGGGGTCGCTGTAAATGTTTCAAGGAGTGGGTGAGCAAAGGAATTGGCAGTGTTATTACTCACCAATATACATGGCCCAGCAATGATAAAGTAAAGCAGGCAGAATCTCCAAACTCTGTGACAATCTCTTCCTGGCTTTTCTGCTTGTTCAGCACACCACCTGAGAGTATCTGCTCTCCCTCTGCCAACCTATGGAGAGGTAACAAGAGAAGGGTGAGGGGCTGCTAAAAGGGTGTATTCATCATTCCCAGTCAGATGAGGCAAGAGAAGGTGTGACACAGTATAGAGGCAGAAAAGGAAATCAGAAAGAGGGAAGACCACAGGATGAAAGAACCCAATGAGCTTGTGAATTAGTATGCAACACTTACTTGTTGAGGTCCACACAGCACTTTGCTAGAAGGTATTTACACTGTGGGGTGGCACAACTGTGGGTTTTCAAGAGACGATACGCTTTATAAGCTTTTCCTGAGCGATAGTAACATGTAGCCAGCAGGAATAGCGCCTCCTCTGAATGAACTACCAAGAGAAGAAACACTTGAACTTTCAAAGATTTAATGTGTTGCAAGCTCCTTAAAGCAGGCATTAAACAGCAACTAAATGAAAAAAAAAACTGTGTATAAAGATTATACCAAAATAACCTCCTTAAGCAATGAAATCTATTTTAAAACTAAATTGAAAACTATTTTTACTTTTCTATCTTAGGGGTCAGTCACAATATCAAATTATTTAGTTACAAATATTACATAAAAACTTTACTAATAGTTTGTGATCAACCCCAGTGGTAAGCAGCTGATAGCAAATGGTGCTTGTAGATGGTTGCCATGACAAATATTGACATCTAGCAGTTAATGATTCAGATACAGCATAACAATTTAAACAAGATTCCAATTTACTGCTATTCTCAAATTTGCTTCATTTTCTTGGTATCGTTTGTTGAAGGAGCAGAAATGCACCTACACAATCAAGCTGAACACATGGGGTAGGCCAATGACAAAAGGAATATTTGTGCAGCCACCAATCAGCAGCCAGGCCCTAAAGTTCACTGCTGCACGTGAGCCTACCTAGGGATATTTTTCAACAAAAGGATACAAAGAGAACAAAAAAACAACAACAACAAAAAACAGAAAAAAATTGGAAAGATATTTAAAATTGCATGCTGTATCAGAATCATGAAAGTTTACTTTTGATTTTATTGTCCCCTTAAGTACTGAGACAGTGATGGATTTAAAGTAATAGTTAAACAATGTCAGCATTAGACACACAGTGATGGTGGCGAAGTGGCCCGATTTTAAAAAGCACACAAACGTCTAAACATGTTTTTTAGGATGAAAACATGAAGTAAAAGGTTTTTAAAATTAAAATTGTAACAAATACATCTATATCAGTTGTAGGTTTCCTTTGAATGCTCATTTGCTGATAGGTACTTTAATTTAATCCTCATTGGTTGAGAAGTGGTTTCTGATAATAGGTGTTGAGCATTAGAAGGATGTGCCTTTAAGCCAATAAGTGTTAGTTGGAAGTGCACAAATACTGGTATATTAGTTTAAATAAATAAAAAAGCTTTTACTTTAGGTATTTGCAGGCAAAAAAAAAAAAATCAACATATTTAAACATTGCTATTTCATATGGATAACAGAGCATTTTTAATACAGTCAGGAGGTGCAGTGATCTAACAGAAGCCAGACAGGCTGTGACACAGTGCTTCAGTGTGCACCTCCTGATTGCAGCCGATTCTCTTCTGTTGCTGCCTATTGCCTAAATTCACTACAAATTACAGTACTTAAGTGCAGGATGAGTTTAGATGTTTAGATACCAAAGCGCCAAAAAGGCTGGGTCTGAATAAATGAGAGCTTGTACTTGGTGTAAAATATGATTACAATTTATTTATACAAGTAGACAAACATGGATCCATGTAACATACAAAATAAACTATAAAATTGGTAAAAACAGAATATATGCTTACCTGATAAATTACTTTCTCTTGCGGTGTATTCAGTCCACGGATTCATCCTTTACTTGTGGGATATTCTCATTCCCTACAGGAAGTAGCAAAGAGAGCACACAGCAAAGCTGTCCATATAGCTCCCCCTCTAGCTCCACCCCCCAGTCATTCGACCGAAGGTTAGGAAGAAAAAGGAGAAACCATAGGGTGCAGTGGTGACTGTAGTTTAAACAAAAAATTTTTTACCTGACTTAAATGCCAGGGCGGGCCGTGGACTGGATACACCGCAAGAGAAAGTAATTTATCAGGTAAGCATAAATTCTGTTTTCTCTTGCAAGGTGTATCCAGTCCACGGATTCATCCTTTACTTGTGGGATACCAATACCAAAGCTTTAGGACACGGATGAAGGGAGGGAACAAAACAGGTACCTTAAACGGAAGGCACCACTGCTTGCAAAACCTCTCCCCCAAAAATAGCCTCCGAAGAAGCAAAAGTATCGAATTTGTAAAATTTGGCAAAAGTATGCAGTGAAGACCAAGTCGCTGCCTTACAAATCTGTTCAACAGAAGCCTCATTTTTGAAAGCCCATGTGGAAGCCACTGCTCTGGTAGAATGAGCAGTAATTCTTTCAGGAGGCTGCTGGCCAGCAGTCTCATAGGCCAAACGGATGATGCTTTTCAGCCAAAAGGAAAGAGAGGTAGCAGTTGCTTTCTGACCTCTCCTCTTACCAGAATAGATAACAAACAAGGAAGAAGTTTGTCTGAAATCCTTAGTTGCTTATAAATAGAACTTTAAAGCACGAACTACATCAAGATTGTGTAATAGACGTTCCTTCTTCGAAGATGGATTAGGACACAGAAGGAACAACTATTTCCTGGTTAATATTCTTGTTAGAAACAACTTTAGGAAGAAAACCAGGCTTGGTACGCAAAACTACCTTATCTGCGTGGAACACCAGGTAAGGTGAATCACACTGTAAGGCAGATAATTCTGAAACTCTTCTAGCAGAAGAGATAGCTATCAAAAACAAAACTTTCCAAGATAACAACTTAATGTCTATGGAATGTAAAGGTTCAAACGGAACCCCTTGAAGAACTGAAAGAACTAGATTCAAAACTCCATGGCGGAGCCACAGGTTTATAGACAGGCTTGATTCTGACTAAAGCCTGAGCAAACGCTTGAACGTCTGGTACCTCTGCCAGACGCTTGTGTAACAGGATAGACAAAGCAGATATTTGTCCTTTTAAGGAACTAGCTGACAATCCTTTCTCCAGTCCTTCTTGGAGAAAGGACAATATCCTGGGAATCCTAATCTTACTCCATGAGTAACCCTTGGATTCACACCAAGAAAGATATTTCCGCCATATCTTATGGTAGATTTTCCTGGTGACAGGCTTTCTAGCCTGACTCAGAGTATCTATAACTGACTCAGAGAACCCACGCTTTGATAGAATTAAGCGTTCAATCTCCAAGCAGTCAGACGTAGAGAAACTAAATTTGGATGCTTGAACGGACCCTGTATTAGAAGATCCTGCCTCATTGGCAGTGTCCATGGTGGGACAGATGACATGTCCACTAGGTCTGCATACCAAGTCCTGCGTGGCAACGCAGGCGCTATCAGAATCACTGAAGCCTTCTCTAACTTCACATTCACTTTACACTCCCAAGAGAGACCCTAGTGCTTAGAGCCAGCAAAGAGAATGACTGGGGGGTGGAGCTAGAGGGGGAGCTATATGGACAGCTTTGCTGTGTGCTCTCTTTGCTACTTCCTGTAGGGAATGAGAATATCCCACAAGTAAAAGGATGAATCCGTGGACTGGATACACCTTGCAAGAGAAATACGGTACAAATGACTATTAAAAAAGAGATTAAAAACAATATGGTAATGAAATCACTGTGACTGTAGCCAATATCCTAAACCAACAACTGGTTAAAGAGCTTGGATGTAGTGGTGTCCTAACTGTTATCTTAGGTGTGGAATTTCTAATTGGATGGATCTTGAATTCCACCTAACTTTGACTTAGGCACAGCTATGAAATTGATGCTCGTGTGTTAGCTTGCAACTATGTGTTTACCATATTAATGGTCCTTAATAACAGTATATCTCTTATGATATAAGAATGCTGTAATTAAAGTGATTAAGATTCTATAATAATGATGTTCAAGTGTTAACTTGCAACTATGTGTTTACCAAAATTGGTCATGAATAACAATAAAATACTCTCTGATGTAGAATTAATATAACAACAAGAGTGGAGTTGCTGCTATCTTAAAGAATCCTGTATTGTGGTGATGGCAGTGTTTTTGTGTTGTCTTGCAACTATGTGCTTAAACAATCGTGTATCTTTAAAATAAAATAAATTAGAAATAAATTAGAAATAAGTAATTGCAGTGCTTAACAATCCATAAAGAATAAAGAATAATGATTCACAAGGATAAAAATAAAAATAATTCCTTTGTGTGGATGTGTATGTTATGAAAAAAGTAAAAAAAAATTAAAATATCAAACGTTAAAAACTTGAAAACAATCCATTTGATAAAAACTTCCGTGAATAAAGTTCAATTGATACAAAAAATGTGAAAAATAATCCAAGACTTTAAAATTGTGATCCAAATATATCAGTGAAACGTCAGGTAATAGAAACAATGTCCAAAAAAATGTATCAAAATTTATATAAAAAAAAGACTAATTCAGTGGCCACTGTGTTAAACCATCAAAGTAGCAGAAAGTTTACATACAATGTTCCTAAGTGTGACAGTCTCTTAGCTGGTCTGCATCCAAAGCAGGGGGAGGGAAGCCTGGGGGTTGCGTACTCTTCTCAAATGTCTAGCACTCCCAGATAGTCCCTAAAATAATACAAAAACATACAATAGTGCAGAGGGTATTTTAAAAAGTTTGTTAATTGGAATGAAGCTTACCAGTCGACGCGTTTCGGTCTGTCCTAGACCTTTATCAAGACTGGTTTGTGTAGTTTGTGGTGGTCTTTTTATACCGGTGTTAGCATATGCAAACCGGAAGTGATTGCACTTTTGGATTGCTTAATACTTCCGGTATCTAGCCCCTCTATTAATCTCTAATAACTATTAACTTCTGATGTTTCTTAGATTAAATTTGATAAATGTATATGTTTTTTTGCTCTTTATATATATGTGTGTCTTATGTTCATATCGGACAGAACTTCTTGCCAATATTAAAATCGTCAGTCACTTTCACTTCCGGTTTACATAATGTATATTCATAAACTTTTAACATATACCTTTATTATTCACAAAAAATGTGTATTAATTTTTCAGACCCGGCCTTTTATGACTCAGTTCCTTAGATTTTAATTAATAAGCTGAGAGATCGTTAGTTTTCATTTTGGGGAACAGGGTTAATCTATATAGCTATTTCCAGATAACCAGATTTAAAAAAAAAAAAATATATATATATATATATATATATATATACACACATATACACACACACACACACACACACACACACTTATCAAATTTCATCTAAGAAACATCAGAAATTAATAGTTATTAGAGATTAATAGAGGGGCTAGATACCAGAAGTATTAAGCAATCACTTCCGGTTTGCATATGCTAACACCGGTATAAAAAGACCACCACAAACCAGTCTTGATAAAAGGTCTAGGACAGACCGAAACGCGTTGACTGGTAAGCTTCAATCCAATTAACAACCTTTTTAAAATACCCTCTGCACTATTGTATGTTTTTGTATTATTTTAGGGACTATCTGGGAGTGCTAGACATTCGAGAAGAGTACGCAACCCCCAGGCTTCCCTCCCCCTGCTTTGGATGCAGACCAGCTAAGAGACTGTCACACTTAGGAACATTGTATGTAAACTTTCTGCTACTTTGATGGTTTTTTTAACACAGTGGCCACTGAATTAGTCTTTTTTAGATATAAATTTTGATACATTTTTTTGGACATTGTTTCTATTACCTGACGTTTCACTGATATATTTGGATCACAATTTTAAAGTCTTTTGGATTATTTTTCACATTTTTTGGATCAATTGAACTTTATTCATGTAAGTTTTTATCAAATGGATTGTTTTCAAGTTTTTAACGTTTGATATTTTCATTTTTTGTACTTTTTTCACAACATACACATCCACACAAAGGAATTATTATTTATTTATTTTTTATCCTTGTGAATCATTATTCTTTATTGATTGTTAAGCACTGCAATTACTTATTTCTAATTTATATTATTTTAAAGATACACGATTGTTTAAGCACATAGTTGCAAGACAACACAAAAACACTGCCATCACCACAATACAGGATTCTTTAAGATAGCAGCAACTCCACTCTTGTTATTATATTAATTCTACATCAGAGAGTATATTATTGTTATTCATGACCAATTTTGTTAAACACATAGTTGCAAGTTAACACTTTAACATCATTATTATAGAATCTTAATCAGTTTAATTACAGCATTCTTATATCATAAGAGATATACTGTTATTAAGGACCATTAATATGGTAAACACATAGTTGCAAGCTAACACACGAGCATCAATTTCATAGCTGTGCCTAAGTCAAAGTTAGGTGGAATTCAAGATCCATCCAATTAGAAATTCCACACCTAAGATAACAGTTAGGACACCACTACATCCAAGCTCTTTAACCAGTTGTTGGTTTAGGATATTGGCTACAGTCACAGTGATTTCATTACCATATTGTTTTTAATCTCTTTTTAATCTATTTTTAATACAGTCATTTGTACCGTATTTTACCAATTTTATAGTTTGTTTTGTATGTTACATGGATCCATGTTTATCTACTTGTATAAATAAATTGTAATCATATTTTACACCAAGTACAAGCTCTCATTTATTCAGACCCAGCCTTTTTGGCGCTTTGGTATCTACACATCTAAACTCAATTCTCTTTTTTGACTACTAGGAGTCAAAGCCAGAGCCTAAAGGTCCCCCTTTTGAGGCAGGCGCATAGTGTACCCCCCCCTATATCTTAAGTGCAGGATGGCCACATTTCAAATAAGGATATCGTACAGTCACTATATATAATATGTTGACATGTTACAGTTAAGATTTAAATAAGATTGCCAGAGTCTAAATTCAGCTGGGTAGGATGTTTATATTCTACTGTGTTACTTGATTCTGATGTTATACTGCACAACACACACACAAACATTATAATTATAAATTTAAGACTACAAACCTTCTGCATACAGTCTCTCCGCTAAAAACACAGCATCCCGATAAGCATAGTGATTCAATGCTTGCCATATAGCAGCCTGGAGAATAAAGAGAAACAAAATTAGGACTACTGGTATGATTCCTAAACCAAATACTACCAATCCATGGTGCAATAAGGCATAAGCAAGTCATAGACATAAGGAGCCAACTACACTTTTCATTTTTAGCAGCATGCCAAGGCACTTTGTATAAAGAATTGTAGGAGCCAAAGTAAAAATTCTTATAGTTGTGGAATTTGTCACATCCTAAGGTAAGCCACCAATCTACTGCACCTGTATAGACACCCCCAAGGTCTGTAATTTCATAAGATTCAAGCTCTGCTTTCAACCAATTTACAGTCAGCTCCCAATAAAAGACCGGCATACCAAACTTTCCAGGAACAGCAAGTAACCAACACTCACAGGTCTGGCAAGATACTACTATCTGTAGGCATTCCAAGCCTAACACTATACCAAT
Organism: Bombina bombina; assembly: GCF_027579735.1. Taxonomy (NCBI): domain Eukaryota; kingdom Metazoa; phylum Chordata; class Amphibia; order Anura; family Bombinatoridae; genus Bombina; species Bombina bombina. The sequence continues at coordinate 1,169,522,211 of NC_069499.1, forward strand.
TCTAGTATACCATGATCAAAAGCTAGTACAACACTATAATATAATCCCACAATGGGATTTATGCCCAAACACGCTATAATTTCAATACCACAATGGCTCAAACACAACTAATGAAGTCAAATATTGTGTTTTCCCATTTTCATCCACATCCTACATAGAAATCAGTTTAAGGCTCTTATTAAAAGGGGACATTAAAGGGATAATGAACCCAATTTTTTTGTCTTTCGTGATTCAGATAGAGCATGCAATTTTAAGCAACTTTCTAATTTACTCCTATTATCATTTTTCTTCGTTCTCTTGGTATTTTTATGTGAAAAAGCAGGAATGTAGTCTTACAAGCCGGCCCCATCTTTGGTTCAGACCTGGTTCAGCACCCAGCCCATATTTGGTTCAGCACATAAATGCAGCCACCAATCAAGCAAGTGCTATCCAGGAAGCTAAACTAAAAATGGACTGGCTCGTAAGCTTACATTCCTGCTTTTTCCAATAAAGATACCAAGAGAACTAAGAAAAATTGATAATAGGAGTAAAACAGAAAGTTGCTTAAAATTGCATGCTCTATCTGAAACATGAAAAAAAATGTGGGCTCAGTGTCCCTTTATACACTAAATACATTTTAGAAGCATAATACTAAGGTTATCCTAGGCCCCCTCTACTCATGGTTGCCACCATGTTAAAATCTGTCTCTCCCTGCATTCCAGTGCTAATGTGTTTGTACATGTGCAGCAACTCTCCTTCAGATACGTACAGTGTAACCTAGGTTCCAAAATGGTGGCACCCATAATTAAATGGTGGCGCATGAAATGTATGTAGCGTTTAATATTTAAAACCTGTAAACTGCTACAATTCCATGGTTTGGCTGCATTAATTAAATGGACATTAAACACCTTGCAATAGAATTTTTTTTTCTGAAGTCTTCCTATAGGTTAACATATTAGCAGAATGTGAATGTTATTTGAACAGATTAAAACCTTGTTTGCTGCAATTGCTTTTTAAAGGTCAAACTCCCCCTCAATCAACCAAACCAATGTTTCCCCTCTTCAGCAGCCAATCACCTTATGTGTCACACTCTCTCTCCACCCAACCAAAATCAGCCCATCTGTATCTTTTAGCAAATCAGCTTCTCCTCAATTCAATTAAAATCAAAAGGTTTGTTTACATGAAAAATTACACATTTTAAGGAATGTGAATGTTGCCTTTTTATTTTAGTCTTTTTGAATGTTAGACATAAACATGGTTTAAGAGGGAGAACTAGGTCTCTTAAGAATGTAGGTGTCACTTTTGAGTTAATGAAACTGACATAACTGGCTACCTAATAAGGTGCGTTTTCTTTCTTTGCATGAAGGATTTTCTACTTTTGGTTTCTAATTAATTAAAAAGAACTAGCAAGCAGCTCAACTGATACAGTTCTGAAAATAACCTCCCATTGAAGTGTTTCGAGAACTATAGCATAAGATGTAATTTCTTAGTCTGCCCGCTTGATTTGTATCAGCAAACTTTTTTTTTTTCTTTGTCTATGACAATCATGCAATATTTTGTTAGGTTTCCAACGTTGTGCTGTCAACTTTTTTTCTGCTAAGAAGTTTATTTGATATGAATATTTGCTAACTTCTTCCCCCTTCTTGAATTAAAATGATACATTGTTTGATGGCATAGTCTGTGTTAACATCATAGCTCATAATTACACTGCCCTGTGGGTTACAGTTGTTTACTTGCAATTAATTATATTTGGGGTTTATTAAGAATTAGAGGTAAAAACTATTTTTGGATGTGCATTATTTGCTGACAGCATTCACCCTATAGATAGGTGGCAGGCTCCATCTCTCACTAACCACTGTATCATTGTTGTAATACAAAATACTAATAGAAATTATTGCAATATGTATTAATCATTATAAAAGGATTTTTGTGTGCAGGGTCCATTACTTCCTCTCACAACCCCATAAATCTGTTGCTAGGAGACACATGCACTAGTCAGTTACCCATGCTCAGTACAGGACATCTGCTGCAAAAACCATGTGACAGTAAAACTCAAGTTCTATAAGGATAGCTCCCTTATCTCTATACAGGCAGTGGATACACTGAGAATTTCTAAGTGCTCATTTTACAAGTATACAAATAAGTTTTGTGTGTTTGTGTGTGGGGTGGGGGGGGCGCGGGTTTAATACTGTTTCTTATGTTTACTTTAATAAAAAAAAATACAACTGGAATGTGTTCAAGGCCATAGTTAGATGTCCACTGTGGGGAAAGTTTTCTTCTTCAAGAAGGATGTTTAACTTTTATCCTTTTTCAAGAAAATGGATGTTACATTGGACATGGATGCTTCTTGAAGTACTTCTCACAGATACAGATTCTCCAACTCTATTCACAGTTTTGGCATCTTTAAATGGTGTCAAAATATTGATGCTCAATATCCAACCCTTCATTTTGGAGACATTTTTAATCCTTTAAATGTTCTAGTCATAAGTAATATCTGTTATATTGTTCTTGTGAAAGGTTACATTGTTTGAAGGCACTTGTGGTATTTTGTGTACAGATAATGGTTGCTCTGCTTGACATGCATTTTTTTTATGTATTCCTTGGTATTTAAAGGAACATTATACTGTAAAATTGGTTTCCCCTTAATGTGTTTCTAAAAACTTGCTATAGTAGCTTCAGAGGATAAAATGTATGGGAAATTACTCCTTTAGGTTCTTGGTTTGTTTGTTTTTTTAAATATGAAATGTCAGTTTCTGCTGATTGAAGCATCAATCCATTATTCTTTAGAACATGCCTATATAAATCTTATCAGCCTGCTAGATTAAGGTCTCATTATCTTACCTCTCTGTCTACACACAATACTTAGGCCTGATCAGGGCCGTCTTTAATATTGATTGGACCCTGGGCAAAAATTTTCTTGGGCCCCCCCACCCCATGCAATTTTGATCTCCACCCCAACATCCCAAAAAACAACTAAATCATTTTTTTTTATTATTATTAGCCCAGTGGTGGATCATCCACTGCTAGGCTAATCATTTAAAAAAAAAAAAAAAAAAATGCAATATGTGAAACTGGACCTAAGCAGTACTAATAAGTAAATAAATATATAAATTCCTCCACTGTGGATTCATTTAATATTCTTTTGAATGTGATTCTGGTGTGAGGTTAGCTGGTTAAAGAGATTTAGGGCAGCCAACAGGAGCAAAGCAAGGTAAAGGAGGAAGCATGGAGGTGCAGACAAATATAAGTTTACTGACTGGAACAGCAGAACTACTATGGGAAGCTGTAAAATCTGAGACAGAGAGAAAATAAAAACTATAAAAATAAACCTTACATTAATGTGTGAAGTATCAGCATGACGTTATACATCAGCCACACCAGCACATGTCGCTTCTTTGCTAGGAACAAGTTCCCTCTCACCCTGAACTAGACAATGCTGCATGGGGAGGGGCGTGTGTGCACTCATTCTTCCCACTGACACCTTTCTACAAAGCACTATTCTCCTAACAAACTTCAGTTAGTTGATCTTAGGGCCACAGCAGAAAGAGCAGGGCTAAGGGGACCAGTAGACTGGATGCTGTCTGTCCAAGGCTGCATGGAATGTGTGTGTTCCCCATGTCACATCAGCAGTCTGGTATGAACAATAAAAAAAAAAATTTTTTTTTTTTAGGACTCTTGGGCCCCTCAACAGAGGCTGCCCCTTTTGCCCTGTGTTAAAGACGGTCCTGGGCCTGATGATGAAAAGCTCACCAGCACGGGAAGAAATAATGCAAAATCTTTGTGGGCTATTATGAGCATTGTATTATAAAGTGTGTCTCTGCTTCACATCAAGAACCCTGCATAGCAAGATAAACAGCTCTCAGGCTGTAATTTGCCATTCTAAATTATTTTGTGGGACCTCGTAGTACTGATGAGATGTCTTAGATAATTTTGCCAGAGCACAGAGCTTTAGATTATCAGGCCCTTAGGAGAAAGCTACTGAGAAGGAAAGTGGTATTACCTAAAAACTCAACCCCAACTGGGAACTTGATTGTCGTTTGCTGCTTGTTGTTCACATAACTTTTCAATAGAGAATACTAAAGTATTCAAATTGTTAGTGGTGGTTTCAAAAGGAAAAAAAGTGTTGTTTCTTTTAAAACAACAAAAAAGAGGAAAAGGAAATATTTATAAAAATAGGTTATACACTCTTAGCGTGTAAAATAGATCTTTGGGAACACATTAAAGCAGAAAAAATATATACAGTATGATGTCCCTTTAAAAAGCCTGTAACTGATTTGATTTTTTTTTTTTTTTAACATAACCCAGATTAAAATCACACTGATTGATCTATCCGGGGTAATTGACAAGACTTGCTCTTGCGCAATTGGCTGCACAAGTGCAGGTTACGACGACAATTATATATCTGCCCCTACGTCTCATTACCTTACAGTAGAATAAGTCACACATTCTTATTAGCAGTCTAAAGTAATGTAGCTGATATATGGCAAAATAAAAGATGCTCACTTACTCCCAATTAAAAAAGCATCCTTGTGAACTAATAACTAAGCTGAGAAATGCATAGTTTTCTGTCTAAGAACTCAGTTTAATTGAAGTTTAGCCATGGTTCTTGTTCCTACAGTATTCTTTTGAAAAACTTACTTTATTTGTAATTTAAGTTCATAGTGGGTAAAATTTAACAAGAGTTTTTTCCAGCTTCGCCAGATTTTATTCCATACAATGGAGCAGATTCACTAAAGCTTAAAGTGAATGTAAATTTTGATGATAAAGTGCCCGTTTTTTAAAAATTTGATTAAAAACAGGGGCACTTTAATTCATCAAAATTTACATATAACGCCTGTTGTTGAAAAAACAAAACAACAACTTACCTTTAAGACTTGACAGCAGCTCCAGCTTCCTCCAGTCGTCACAAGCCATTTCTGATGTCAGAAATGATGGATAGGTCATCCTCCAATCACGGCTTCCCCCCGGGGGAATCGGTGTCTGATTCAATGCCGTGATTGGAGGAAGCCGGATTCCTAATTTTAGACCCAGGAAGAGGCATTGTGACGGGTGGAGGAAGCTGGAGCTGGTGTCAAGATTAAAAGGTAAGTTTTTTTTTCACAACAGAAGTGAAATGTAAATTTTGATGAATTAAAGTGTCCCTGTTTTTAATTGAATTTTTAAAAACCGGCACTTTAGCTTTAAAATTTACATTCACTTTAATAATGTCTCTTTTTTCAGTGAGTCAATTGCATAGCATTTACATTCACTTTAATAATGTCTCTTTTTTCAGTGAGTCAATTGCATAGCAAAAGAACTGGTAACTCGTCTGCCCTAAAGATCACTGCCAATCAGTAGGTCTCCACCATATCATTCTACCCATGAGTAGTTATACCTCTCATATCACCCTCCCAGCCAGTAGTTCTCACCCTAAATAGTTCTGCCAGCCAGTAGTTTTCTCTCCCTATAACTTTTTCCCCATTTAGTTTTCCATAGTTCTCTGCCATCATAGGAACTGGTAACGCTGGAAAGACTGAGGTGAAGCAGCGGACTACTTAATTAATTTTACCCAGTTTATAGATCGCTGCCAGTCAGCAACGCTTCCTCCCTATAGCCGCTGACAATCACTTGTGTTTCCTGCAGCTCACTGCAAGTCAGTAGGTCTCCCTCACATCAGTAAAGCTCCCCTATAAGTCTCTTCTAGTCAGTATTCTCTCTTTGGGCCCAATAACCTAAATCTAAGACATCTTGTCAGTACTGTGAGGTCCCTCAAATAATTTTAGAAAGGCAAACGTTTGATTGAGAGCTATTTACCTTGCTATGCAAGGTTTGAGATGTGAAGGATAAACACATACATGACAATATAATGCTAAAAAAAAAAGCCCACAAAGATTTTGTGTGCTTTTTCTCCATGATGGCAAGTTTTTGATCCTCAGAACCTTTGTCTCATATTGTCTATGAAAGTAATTTGGTATAGTCCCTAGCCTAGCCTAGCCTAGTGGTTGGAGAAGGCTGCTTTAGGGGGAGAGATAATGTGGCAGTAAGTACCAAACTCTCTTAGAGCAAGAGAGGGGTTCTTGCAGTATCTGCAAATTAAAGGGTAGACTCACTAGTCCTTACCATGCTCACCAGTCCACTACTTATACCATGGAGCCCACCACCACCACCACCACTCCATGGGCTCCCCAAAATAAGAAAAAAACAGAACATTGGCATCCCTTTCCTGTCTGTCAGTAATTTTTTTTTTTTTTAAAGTCAAAAAGCTCTCTCTAAGACAGTCATTATGCAGGCAGTCTTTCTTGCCTTCACTGCCACTCAGTATCTACACATCACAGACAGACATTGCTTCTGTCCACCTCTGTCTCAGCATCTCAATAGGTCTCTTGTAACCTGCTAGACCAAAACTATATATTTGCTAGACTGTCAGTCTGTAACTGTATCAGGATGTGTCTCTTAGCCAGTCTCTGCAAACTAGGCCGCACTCCTGGGAGTGCAGTAAACTCCAGGCCGTCAGATACCTGGACGGGTTCTTGCAGCACCGTCATACTCCGTCCTCTGGCTCTCTCCCCCGCTCTCGGGACCCCGCTCCCTGTCAGCGATTCTCCAGACGTCAGTCAGGCGGCTCCAGATCATTTAAACTCACAACGACCGTTACCGGGGAGGCCGCCGGACATACCCGAAGTATGGCGGAAACAGTCGAGTCCAGCCGAAACTTTACGGAAACGGCCGAATTACACAGGATACTCTAGAAGCACCCGAAGCTTTACGGAAATACCCGAATTTTCCTGTACACTTCAAACTCCTGACGACGATTTTCAAAGCTGTCCGAAAAATTCCGGACCGTAACGGAAACTACCGAGTGCTAGACCTCTTTGAGAACGGAGGCGGGCTAATCACAAAGGTTGTATGTCACGGTAAAAATGTCCTATGAGGATAAACGGGAATATAATGGGGGAATAACTAAAAACGAGGAAAGGCGGGTTCAGTGGACTTAAACGTACGTGACGTCACGGAGAACGCTGTTAGTGGGCACAGAGTTACATTTTTGGTTAACTTGGATTTTAATTTAGTACATTATATAGAAATCACCGTTTTCTCCCTCTCTGGTTGCAAATGCCATGGAAATGGAATACCGTTTCTGCACAGCTTTATATAAAATAGAACGAGTTAATATAGGAGGAGCCTGTGTGGTGGAACCTAAGGTTTAGTTTTGGGACGGTGTTCTGTGAAGGGACCGAACATTGCATCTCTACCCACTTACCTTTCCCCCTGTCACTGGTCAATCAGTATTTTTATGAAGCACTGTTGGTAACCTATGTATTTTATATGGCTGTCTAAGTATTGACAATATAATTTGTTCTAGATAATATTTGAGTGTCTCACTAATTACATATCCTATAACTTGTTAAGCCTATTATACATTTTAAGCTAAGTACTTTATATACTATCTTTGCTCCTTGTTACATGAATATTATATAGTTACTTTATCAAGGTCCAAGAGTGACCGTTTACATTGCTTGATTTTGTTTTCCCAGGGTACATGAGTGACCCTCTGAAGAGTAAGAGGAATTAAGTGAATGTCAAGTTTGATGAATCAGTGCCCGGTTTTTAAGAACAGGGGCACTTTCATTCATCAAACTTTACATTTCACTCGTTTTGTTAAAATACTTACCTTTTAGTCTTGAAAGCCGCTCCATCGATTCCCCCTCCTGCCGATTTTCACTTCATACGTCAGCAATTGGCATCCTCCAATCACGGCTCCCCCCCCCCCCCCCCGGGGAATCATTGCCTGAGGCAACGCCGTGATTGGAGAAAGCCGAATTTGTCATTTTTGACATATGAAGAGGCACTTTACTGTTGAAATTACTTTAGAAAGGTACCGTGAGGGGGGCCATGGATAGGTTCCAGCGGGGCGCCCGGGGCGTGTATTGGAACAGATCGCTCTGTTCCAATATTGTTCCCGGGCAGGGCAACCCCCGCTTGGAACCTATCGATGGCCCCCCTCCTCACACAGATCGCTCTGTTCTAATATTGTTCCCGGAACCTATTCCTTCTCCTTTCCTCCCCGTGTGGCATCTTCCAGCCGGGCTCTGGAATTTGGGGGACACTTGAGCTGGCATTTAGGATGCTAAACTACACCTTTACCAATGTCATTTTTTTTTTCAGACACTATTTAGCTATATGTTTATAATGTCTAATGTGTTATATACTATTTCTGTAACTTGTTCAAGGGACACTAAACGATGAAAAAAATCTAACTTAAACGTTTCAATACATATATTTTAATCATATTTGTAATTAGCTTTGCGTGTCATATTTTTACCATACTCTAGTTATGCAGCTCCAAAATTTAATTGATTTCCAAACCCACCGATCTAATCTTATTTTTCTTTCACAAATCGTCTACGATAACCTGAGTTATCAAGATGTCCGACTTTGTGAGTAATGAGCATGCGTGATCATCTAGAAACATCATTACATACGTCACCTTCCATTTACACCGCAGACCGTCTGAATCTATATTTCCAGGAATAGACAGGATAATATTGTTACGCTGCGCTGCGAGAATAACCCGTACTTTAACGAGCATTTAAATACATAAATATTTCATTAGGAGAATAATGATGAATGAAACCTGCGTGTTGCCAGTAACTTGTTTTGGGTAAGTCTGGCATCTAAGCGCTAATATGCGCATGCGCCGGGTGACGAATACAAGCAATAATGAGATGCAAGAAATTGCGCTGTGATTGGCTAATAGTTTTTGCATTGACAGCAGCAGAAACGGGGTTTGGCTTTGATGACGTTTTTTTAGAAATGTAATATATTATTTTATTCATCTTCTAACGCTCGTTTTCCGTTCTAAGTGGGTAAGTTTGGCTAATGAGGGTTTAATGATACGATTTTGATTACATTTAGACAACGAAAAAGTAAAAGTTTTGGATCCTTTCACTTGAAGTTGTATCCCATAACATCCTCAATAAAAGATTGAAGAATTAAAAAAAAAAAAAATGTCACACAGTGCTCTAAAACTTAGAGATTAGTGATATAAGTAGTGGTGGCAGTAAATACTAGCGCTACACAGTTGTAGGTAGGGTGACTGAAGAAGCTTTTGCATTTTGAAATATGGCAGTTGTCTTAATCAGATGGCTACCAGAATATATAGTTGACACAGTGTTATCATGTGCCATTACTTTTTGGTGATGGCACTCTTGGAAAGAGTTCTGAACATATTGACGCAGAAGACCATACTGAGGAATAGGCAAGTTCCAATACCTACAGTAGTGGAAAATCATGGCTGTCTTGCTCTACCAAAGGAGTTAGATTATCACTCTTGTGGATAACTGATAGCTAATTGGGTATAATATTATTTTGTGGGGAGATTATAATTTTATGATTTTCATGGTTTTTTTAATAGTTTAATTGGCTGCTGTAGCTCTGGCATTAAGGTGTTTTTGCCTTAGATCATATACGTCCTCATAAGGTTAGATGAACGTGTTAGTTTATGATATATATAGTCATATGATGTAATAGGACTACGTTTGAGGGTACAGGAAAAAAAATTACTTATACAGTGGAAGTCTGCACACCCCTGTAAAAAAATGAGACAAAGATAAATCATTTCAGAACTTTTTCCACCTTTAATGTGACCTATAAACTATGCAACTCAATTGAAAAACAAACTGAAATCTTTTAGGTGAAGGGAAGTAAAAATAAAATATGGTTGCATACTAATACTTTGTTGAAGCAACTTTTGATTTTATTACAGCACTCAGTCTTTTGTGGTATGAGTCTATCAGCATGGCACATCTTGACTTGGCAAGATTTGCCCACTCTTCTTTGCAAAAACGCTCCAAATCTGTCAGATTGCAATGGCATCTCCTGTGCACAGCCCTCTTCAGATCACCCCACAGATTTTCGATTGGATTCAGGTCTGGGCTCTGTCTGGGCCATTCCAATACTTTAATCTTCTTCTGGTGAAGCCATTCCTTTGTTGATTTGGATGTATGCTTTGGGTCGTTGTCATGCTGAAAGATGAAGTTCTAGCAGAAGCCTGAAGGTTTTGTGCCAGTATTGACTGGTATTTGGAACTGTTCATAATTCCCTCTACCTTGAATAAGGCCCCACTTCCAGCTGAAGAAAAACAGCCCTAAAGCATGATGCTGCCACCACCATGCTTTACTATGGGTATGGTGTTCTTTCGGTGATATGCAGTGTTGTTTTTGCGCCAAACATATCTTTTGGAATTATTGCCAAAAAGTTCAACCTTGGTTTCATCAGACCATAACACCTTTTCTCACATGCTTTTGGGAGACTTCAGATGTGTTTTTGATAAATTTAGCTGGGCTTGGATGTTTTTCTTCGTAAGAAAAGGCTTCCGTCTTGCCGTCTACCCCAAAGCCCAAACATATGAAGAAAACGGGAGATTGTTGTCACATGTACCACACAGCCAGTACTTGCCATATATTCCTGCAGCCCCTTTAATGTTGCTGTAGGCCTCTTGGTAGCCTCCCAGACCAGTTTTCTTCTCGTCTTTTCATCAATTTTGGAGGGATATCCAGTTCTTGGTAATGTCATTGTTGTGCCATATGTTCTCCACTTGATGATGACTGTCTTCACTGTGTTTCATGGTATATCTAATGCCTTGGAAATTCTTTTGTACCCTTCTCCTGACTGATACCTTTTAACAATGAGATCCCTCTGATGCTTTGGAAGCTCTCTGGGACCATGGCTTTTGTGTAGGACGCGACTAAGAAAATGTCAGGAAAGACCTACTAGAACAGCTGAACTTTATTCGGGGTTAATCAGAAGCACTTTAAATTATGGCAGGTGTGTGAGGACTCTTATTTAACATGAATGTGATTGCTTAATTCTGAACACAGCTACATCCCCAGTTATAAGAGGGTGTGCACACTTATGCAACCACATTATTTTAGTTTTTTTTGTTTACTTCCCTCCACCTTAAAGATTTCAGTTTGTTTTTCAATTGAGTTGTGTAGTTTATAGGTCACATTAAATAAAGGTGCAAAAAGTTCTGAAATGATTTATAGTTGTCTAATTTTTTTACATCACAGAAACCTGACATTTTAACAGGGGTGTGTAGACTTTTTATATCCACTGTACATATATGGCAAAATATTATATTTGTAAAAAAAAAACCACCCTCCCAAAACAAACAAGAAAGAATGGTTACCAGTCAGTAATGCCTGATGATACCATGTTTTTGTCTATGGGAAAGCTTTTCATAAGTCTCTTTGTAAATCAGTCGCAGGGATTCATCTGCTGCCTCCCTCTATAGTTTGACAATATACTCTTGTACCATTACCTCTGCTGATATGTCTCAGTACTGGTTTGGCTGTCTGCTATATGTGGATGGGTGAATAAAAGGTAAGTATGAAAATGTATCTTTTTTAACAAATACACTCTCAGCTATGGATTAGGCCCTTTTTAAGTTAAGTTGTTATATATTGTGTGTATATATATATATATATATATATATATATATATATATATATATATATATATATATATATATATATATATATATATATATATATATATATATATATATGTACTAGTTGATAAACCTGCCCAGAGGGCAGTCTATATGTTAAAAATACAACTTGCCAAGCTACAAAAAATAGAAATACAGAAAAAAATTAAAACAGAAAATTAAACCTAAACTAATACCCCTAAAAAATTAAAAATCCCTGCCAAAATAAAAACACCCCCTAATCTAATACTAAACTACCAACAGCCCTTAAAAGGGCTTTTTGTGGGGCATTGCCTAAGTTTAACATCTCTTTTACATTAAAAATAAACAAAGTCCCCCCCTAACAGTAAAACCCCCCAAAATAAAAAAAAAACAAACACTAATAAACCTAATCTACCCATTGCCCTGAAAAGGGCATTTGTATGGGCATTGCTCTTAAAAGGGCATTCAGCTCTTTTTCACTGCCCTTAAAAGGGCATTCAGATCTTTTGAGATTTACCCCAAAAAAAACCTAATCTAAAAAAACAAAACCCCCCAAAATTAAGCCCCAAATAGGTACTCACGGTTTTAGAAGTCCGGCGGAGAAAGTCTTTGTGACGGATACCCTGGCTTCCCCGACTGGGTAGCTCCGCCAAGCGGGTCCTGCCTACTCCCTGCTGACTGCAGCTATGTAGCTGGCAAGTGACCACAGCCTGTAGCCACCCCTGATGCCCGACAGCACCGGTACTCAGGGTCCCACCCTGTGGCAGACTCCGGCTACCCAGACAAGGTAGCTCTGCTAGAGGGTCCTTCCTCTGTCTGGAACATGTGATTTTAGCAGGAGCCCACCCAAATAATGACATAATAGAATTCAGGTGAAATGGGAACTGATTTTATTGAAAACACACACTCCTTTTTATACACAAAGCTCATCTTGATAAGATACTGGACAATCCCACAATTTTCCCGCCCCTCCAGACAGACCGGCACCTCCATAGCAGCCACAGTCCCACAGAATCCCAGTACCCAGGGGTGGCAGTTACAGGGTGATCCCGGTGGAGCGGTGGCACTTCCAGGGTGTCATTTTAAAGCTCTCGGTCCCTAGATGCCACAGTCCAAAAAGCGGCATGATTCGTTACTGGACCGGAGTTACAGTCCGTTGAAGTTATGGGGGTAGGGGTTTCCAAAACCCCCGGTTCCCAAAGGAGCTCCCCTCCAATAATTGCCCCAGCTCTTGTCCTCCCTAGCGGCTACCAATCCCCAAAAGAGCGGAGCTCTGGGGCAGAGGGCTGCTGGAGCGACCAGGGGTAAAGTTAGCGGGTGTCCTGTTGTTCTGTGGCCGACCGGGAGTTCCAGAAGCCCGGCCAGCCTGAAAGGGGTTAGGCGGGTGTCCGTTGTGAGGCGGCCAACCAGGAGTTCCAGGAGCCCGGCCAGCCTAGGCGGGTTTTCCTGTTCATACATCTGCTGTTCTCTTAACAAGTTTAGAACACAAATCAAGCAAACAAAAGCTTCCAGAGATTGTGGTTGCTCTGAGGAGCCCAAAACCACTGAGAAACAACAGGGGTGAGGTTGTAGGGGGTAGGGGTTTAACCCTTGCAGCCCGGTATCCATGACAACTCCCCCCTTCCAGTTCGGCAGACCCAGCTAGATCCTTAACGGGTCAGCTGAGGCTGTCCGACAGTGTCCCTCCACTTCTCGGATGATGGCGAAGGTTATCCCATCTCCCCTGCCCTCGAGGCACCCTGGGGGGTTTCTGCTGGCATTTATCCCCTGCGCCAGTCACACGATGCAAAGTACCAAACAAGTTTGCCAAGGCCGGCTCCCAAACAGTTGCTCTCCCACAAGTTCCAGTGTCTTTAAGTTCCATGGCCATACTGCCTCCCTCTGTGACACTCTGTTGAGTAACGGCTGACACACCCACAAACAAAGCCAGTGCCAGTTTCCCAGCTGTAATCCCACCCCAGACCGGAGGGTGAGGTTGCTCCTTGGTGGGGCAGGCAAAGCTTGGGTGCCCAAACATGTGGCACCAACTGCATAATCTTTTATCCTCCTTTCCCAATGCAACGCCTGCCCCGATGAGAAATCCTCCTGGGCGCAAAAAGGGTAGAGATCATGCCCAGCTACTGGGGAGAGAGACGGGCTGTCTCTCCTCCTGGGAAGGGGATCTGCTGCTGGGGAGGGAGGAAGGCCGACTACCTCCCCTGCCTGAGAAACTGTGCTGCCGCTGGGGAGGGAGACCGGCTGTCTCTGCTCCCTGTACGGGGTTCTGCCGCTGGGGAGAGAGACCAACTGTCTCCTCTACCAGAAAGGGGTTCTGTCTAAGGGGAGGGAGGACGCCTACCTCCTCTCCCTGGTTTCCTGGAGCTGTTGCAGGTGCTGGGCAGAGGCCGGCGGCTCTGCCCTGTTGCCAGCACTTCTGCTAGGGTTGCCCCCTGGTCCAATACCATAAGCTCGGAGCCAGACTGCTGATCGGGATCCAGCAGCCCTGGTTCACTTTTTCTTTGTTGCCACTCCTCCACGGTCGACCTCCATGAATCCCAGAGGGTTGCACCCCAGATCTGTATAGCCTTAGCACGCTGCTTAGCAAGATCTAGCAGCCTCTTGTATTCCTCGACCAGTGCCTCTTCTTGGTCACTTATACAATCCAGATTGTCCAAGAGATCCAGCAGTTCCTCTTGGAGCCCAGAGATATCCTCCAGAACCTGGTCCGTCTCGCTCCCAAACTGTGGGTCCTCTGTCCTTTTTATAAATAGCAATCCAGGGCCGCTGAAGCCAAAGCCATCTGTGGGGGAGCCATCCTCCAGTCATGGCTGCGCTTGCATAGCGAGCCATTGGAGGGCCCGACAGCCGTCCTCCACCCACATCTCTTGCTGGACCAGTCTATGTAGAACAGATAGTTATTCCTTCTTTGGCTGTTTTCCCAGGAAAGGCACTCTCACGGTCCGCCGAACCCGGAACCTTGTGTCATTCGTGGGGAGGACCTTTCCATTGTCCCGCTCCTGTTGAAGAGCCTCCCACCATAGGTCCCTCTGTTCCAGCACGTCCTGTAGGTAAATAGGACCGTCCAGCTGGCCCAGCGCCTCCTGTACTCTCCTTAGAAATTTTACTTCCATAGTTACCGGCTACTGTGGCCCTTCTCCTCGGTCAGCAGGAATTGTGTGGAAGAAGCAAATCCCACCGCTGCCAGCCAATGTGACGGATACCCCAGCTACCCCAACTGGGTAGCTCCGCCAAATGGTTCCTGCTTCCTCCCTGCCGATTGCAGCTATGTAGCTGGCAAGTGACCACAGTCTGTAGCCACCCCTGATGCCCGACAGCACCGGTACTCAGGGTCCCACCCTGTGGCAGACTTCAGCTACCCAGACTAGGTAGCTCTGCCAGAGGGTCCTTCCTCTGCCTGGAACAGGCTGCTATGTAGCCCAGGAAAGTAATTTTAGCAGGAGCCCACCCAAATAACTAGACATACTAGCATTCAGGTGAAACAGGAACTGATTTTATTGAAAACACACACTCCTTTTATACACAAAGCTCATCTTGATAAGATACTGGACAATCCCACAATTTTCCCGCCATTCCCGCCCCTCCAGACAGACCGGCACCTCCATAGCAGCCACAGTCCCACAGAATCCCAGTACCCAGGGGTGGCGGTTTCGGGGTGGCACTTCCAGAGTGTCATTTTAAAGCTCTCGGTCCCCAGATGCCACAGTCCAAAATGCGGCATGATTCATTACTGGGGACTGGAGTTACAGTCCGTTGAAGTTATGGGGGTAGGGGTGTCCAAAACCCACGGTTCCCAAAGGAGCTCCCCTCCAATAATTGCCCCAGCTCTTGTCCTCCCTAGGGGCTACCGATCCCCAAAAGAGCTCTGGGGCAGAGGGCTGCTGGAGTGACCAGGGGTAAAGTTAGAGGTGTCCTGTTGTTCTGTGGCCGACTGGCAGTTCCAGAAGCCCAGCCAGCCTGAGAGGGGTTAGGCGGGTGTCCGTTGTGAGGTGGCCGCCCGGGAGTTCCAGGAACCTGGGCAGCCTAGGGGGGTTTTCCCGGTCATACATCCGCTCTTCTCTTAACAGGTTTAGAACACAAAACAAGCAAGCAAAAGCATCCAGAGATTGTGGTTGCTATGAGAAGCCCAAAAGCACTGAGAAACAACAGGGGTGAGGTTGTAGGGGGGTAGGGGTTTAACCCTTGCAGCCCGGTATCCATGACAGTCTTCTTCCAGGCGGGCCATCATCTTCATCCACAGCGAAGGCAGCATGGAGCCTGGAGCGGTCTTCCCAGAAGTGGCGATCCTCGGCGACGGTGGCGCTCCTTGGTGCCAACAGTCCTCGGCGAAGGCGTGGACGTTCCTCTTCATGCGATCGTTGGCCACACACTGAAGAAAGAATTCAAGGTACCCCATATTTATTAGGGTACCTTGAAAACCCTGCCATTTTCGGAATCCACCTGGATGCAGCGTAATCTGCATCCAGGTGAATTATTTTGGCTGTGCGCCCACCCAACATTCTGTTGGCTGCCTCGCGCTGCCAACATTCCTTTTGAGGATGCATGCATAACTGCAGATGGCGACAGACATTACAAACGCAATTATATATATAGATATATATATGCCTTGAGTCAGTTGTTTAGTGCTCCTTATATATTATAGCTGCAAAACAGGTTTGTTTGAGTTTTAAACATATCTATTTTTTTTTATTTATTTTTTTATTGAAGAAGCACAGGTACAATTGATCAAATGCATACATTGACATGTAGAGTTACAGCGACATTACACTTGATATTATGGTATGAGCATAACATATTAAGTATCCATACAAAATCAATAGTGGTAACGCTGCTATCATCAAATACAATAAGAGACTGCAATTTCTTTACATAGAGTATAGCACACATGTATTCTACAAGTTTAAAGGGACACTATACCCAAACATTTTCTTTCATGATTAAGGTAGAGAATATAATTTTAAACAACATTCCAATTTACTTCTATTACCTAATTTGCTTCATTCTTTAGATATACTTTAATGAAGAAATAGCGATGCACACGGTGAACCAATCACAGGAGGCATCTATGTGCAGCTACCAATCAGCAGCTACTAAGCATATCTAGATATGCTTTTCAGCAAAGAATATCAAGAGAATGAAGCAAAATAGATAATAGAAGTAAATTAGAAAGTTGTTTATAAATGTATGCTCTTTCTAAATCATGAAAGAAAAAATGTGGGTTTTATGTCCCTTTAAGATTAAAGCCATGATATAACAGAGTAAACCCTGCCATAAGAGTTATAGCAAAATTAGTTGATCATTATCTCATATTGCACCCGTACCTCTTAGTTTTATATTATTAACACAAACCAAAACTAATAACACAACACATAACAAAACAATAAAATAGAGCATCCAATCTACTCAAATAAGCTAAACAAAACAAAAAAAGGATAGAACCCAATTAAATTCAGGAAGCATGTAATAAAATAGAATCCCCAGGTAGATATGCATGAGAGATATCAGTACACTGACCACTCAACCTTAATTGACAAATAAATTATACTGTCGGGAAAATATCTTCCAGTAAACATCAACCTGGGGATTGACTGTGCAAATGACCCAATATGGAAAGTGTGGCTGCTTTAGTATTGCATGTATGTGGTCACTTAATAGTTTCTTAATAAATATAAATGGAATATGCATGGGCTACTTAAGATGATTAAATATGTCTGGTTATAATTCGAAGCAGGAGCTTGTATGTGTGTTGAGACCTCAGGTTGCGCAGACTTTTTAGTTCTCAAGGATACCACCAATAAAAGTAATGTTAACAATGACCATATTTTTAATTGCCAGAATCTAGTGCTAATCAAAGTGCTACTGATAGGCAGCATCTCATTACCTGACAACTCAAATACACAACACAGAGGCAGAGAGAAACGGCATATACCACTAGGGATGTTGATATTCATATCAATGAATTAGTGCAGGGGCTGCCCCTAGATGCTTTCAACCTCTGGGTACCATGGTGAGTAAAGAGTGAACTGATGTGCCTAGGAAGGCGACATATGTGACAAGCTTTAGTATCTTAATGCTCCTGGGGCAATATTCAGATGGATGGTAAGCGCAACAAGGGACATGAAATAAAAATAAAACTGCATATGAAGCATATCCACCCAAGGAAGGGAACGGCAGAGGGAATGTACAAATACCAACATAAGAAAATTAGATAAACCATTTACAAACCTAAAAAAGGTAATTGCAATGTTTGTGTGTGGCAATTAAGTGAAGTGATTGTACTTGTTTCTGTAAAGGAAAGAGAAAGTGCATACACTAACAGCAGGGTAAGGATACAAATACATGCAAAACCATAAATTTCCAATGTATAGCTGACATTATCTACAGGGATATCCCTAACCTAGCATTAGAAAGTGGTGAAACCCATTTGTTTTCCTGCATATATTAGTAAGAGCACATTCTTGAAATAAACTGCTGCTAGATCGTTTCACTCTGCTCAAGAAATGAACTTTCACTTTGTATTGAAATGTAATACCACAGTGACCACCAGAGGTCCTCATAGACCAACGATCTCTAACAAAGACCTTCTGCAGCTTCTTCACATAAAAAAGGCTTACAAATATTGAAATAATGAGATGTACTTGTGTGCTAATAAATAATCTAGCCTAATGAATTGATATCCCCCAGGGGGAGTGGGAACAACCTTCCCTCTGGATGACAATAGTATATAAAGCCAGGGTACATAATTAATATAATTACGGTAAGAGAGGTGACCATTCAAAGGTAGAATATTAGATAACAGATATTGTTGTTCATTGTCAAGCAAAACTAAACGAGCATTAAAATTTCGTCTGAGTGATGTGCAATGCAACATATTACCACTTCCCTTATTACATTCCTGTTACAAACTGCTATTTGTGACTGGCCCTTTAAATGGAAGGTTGCCCTGCTTCCCTGGATTTTGGAGAAGCCTATTTGCCAGCCTCCTTCCTCATGACTATGGCCCCTGGAAGATTGTGCCCCTGAGAGTATATTGACTTTTGTTGGGTGTGTGTGGCCCTTTGGGAAACGTCTGGGGACATATTGTGACTCTGGTGAACAATGCCCCCTTTAAGACTATGTCCCCAGACCTGTGAAATGACTTGTCCCTGGCTTTCGCCCACTTGGTTCAGTTTCATTGTGTGCCATTAAGAGTTAAATTTTGTTCAGCTTCAAGAAACCTATTCTACATACAAGTCTGCTGGGATTAGCTCTAATTAGGTTTAGTGATCAACTTTCCCATTGTCTAATCAGACTAGTATTGATAAGGTGGACTGCATTGTTTTATTGTGTGTAATGTTATCTGCTGAAGTAAATGTTGTGGCCTGTCAAAGGGAGTGTCTCTTTATCTAATATCAAATGTGTGATGGGGGATTTTATGCCTCCCCCTGAGAGTGTCCTGTTTGCATGTAACCTCAATAAAAAGGAGGCTGTGTGCTCCAGCACATCAGACCTATTTTTGACCCTCTAACTTGCAGCTTTGACTCATGTTTGTAGGGGACAGCTTATAATCACTACAGGGATTGCTATGTTTTTCATACTCCCTTAGCTACAGGGATTGCTACAGAAGGAAGAGGTTCGCCTACTGGAGCCTGGTCGTAGGTCCAGGGCGCAGAGCAGACGGCGAGATACCAGCCCAGCAGCGGTGGTTCATAGAGTCTGCATTACTGATGGTGGCTACGCAGCAGTTATAGTGTCCACGGTGCTGCTGCTCCTTTGGTGAGCGCTAGGAGCATCCTTTTCTACGGTCCAACTTCCAGCCAGCCTGGAGGCAACCGTAACAATTCCCTTGACAAGTAGGATATCCCAAAGACTTGGGAATATAGGAGAATAAACATTCGTTGTCTGCTTATGCACTGGTTGTTAAAAATTGAGCTGGGGGGGGTTAGAGGCTCCTGTAAAATGTAAACTTATTGTGAGAACTATTGGATAAAACGTAATAAAACAACACAAGTGGCCAACAGGGCCAAAGTTGAGAACCTCTATGAAACTTTAACAGTGTACTGCGGCAGGTATACAGGCTGATTTCCAGTTACTTTAGTATGAGTCCACAGTATGCAGGTCTAAATTAGCCAGATAGTTTTTTTCCACAGACCCTGGGTTACACTCATATGATAGTCTCAAATATAGTGCTACCAAATAGACATTAGGTGTATCAAACGACATACATTATGGCTAGCTATGAACAGAGGTGATCCTGATTTTGCAAGTCTCAAAGCCTACTAATACATTTTATTGCATCAGCAAAAGGAACAGGATAGAATGATGTTATGATTCAGAATGTTCTGTTGCACTAACAGCTGATTTGGGTGCACAGAAGTATATTACCAGGTTTGTGTGCGGCAGTTTATGGACCGTAGTTGTTTACTTAGATTATACTGCGACTCTCCTCAGCCTGGGTTTTACTGCGAGTGGCTGAAAACATATACATAATCGACCACACCATTGGGGACAACCAATGTACTTGTGATACAGCCATATCCATATTCTAACAAAGTGATGAAGCCCCTCGAGAACAACTAAACTTCATATCTAAGTGTGCGTCTGACAAATTGGTTTTACAGTATTATTCAGCAGAGCTGCTCCACACCGCACAAAACATATAGTAAAGTGAGAGTATTTAAAAGATATATCAGTCATATCCTGGTTTGTGATGCCATGGGAGCCGGTAATTTGTAGTATTAGGGGAATCCTTCAACAAGTCGGCAGTCCGGCAGCAAGCAAGTTTATCTAGATAATTAGGTCATCCAACTCCCACCCGGGCTACATACACATAACCAAGCCACATAGGATCGCAGGATATCTCAGGGGATCGGTAGCCTAATGCCTGTTGTGAGCCCTCCTCCTGGAGCTTTCTCCTCTCGTGTGTCATGTCTCCGCTGACATGCCTGACAGTTTCAGACATGCTGAGCGATCCTGCAGGTTTCGGGTCTATGTCCAGAGCCACTACAGCTGCTGGATGGGTCCGTTGAAGTGGGTCCCAAACTGAATCTGGCCAGTTCATGCAAGAGTAATTTACTCTGGTGTCCAATCTCCTTGCAACCTCTGCCCTCCATGTGGGGTCCGACGCTGCGAGGTCGCTGCGCTTCTGCCATTATGGCGTGAAAGTGTTTGCTTTAGCCTGTAGGGCAAGATCATGCTGATTATAAATTAGTTATTTTAGTGTGGAAGGCTGTTTCGCGGATCCCGATATTACAGTTCAGAGCAGGATACCAGAAGTTGATCCAGCTTCGGTAGAAATATGGCCTTAATTTCAGCCAAGATGTAAGTATCTGTTTGCGATCTTTCAGTATGAAGTGTCCCCATTACTTAGGGTCAGAAAGAAGCGCTGATGACAAATAGCAAAACAGGTCTATGTACAGCGTGGCGGGAAGGAGCCCGCCACAATGCCAAACGGCTTTTCCAGTTATTACTCAAAGTGACTTTCCGGGGTAGAGGAGCTGGAATTCCCTCTGTCCGCTAAGTGTTCCCAGACAGCTTGCCTGCCAAGGGAGGTGCAGATGGTATGGATTGATGGCTGTAACCGTGAAGTTAGGAGAGATTGTCTTCAGAGCTAGCGAAGCCTGCAGCCATCTTGTATAACCGCCCACCGGAAGTCTCCAAGTTTTAAACATATCTTAGTATGTCTGGGCATGTCTTAAAAAAAAAGGCATGTCTTGACATGTTTGGGGATAAAACTCCACCCCCAAATCACCCTGTGTTTTTCATTTTTTTGTTAGAAAGCTATATGCAGCACTTGTTATATCACTGCTTATTTCAATGCTTCCTTTTTTATATATCTGCACTGTTTCCCACTCTCTCAAGCCTGCTATATATAGGAGCATAGATATAAAATTGCAAACTATTTATATATGTCAGGTTAGGAAAAGTCCAGAAGAAGACCCAAATGCTAGGGCGAACTTAAACAACACCCTTGCACTCTGAGTTTAATCCAGGATGTGACCCCACGACAACCTCTAAAAAAACAATGTACTCACGATATGGAGCAGGGTTAGCCTGAGTCCAAAGTTATTCAAGATATCAGCCAAATAGACTTCTGAGTAAGGAACTGGTTTCAGGAAAAGTCTTACACAGAATCAGGAGAGCAGGGATAGTCCACTTATACTCAGACAGAGGAAGGGTAAAACAAGAAACAGTTAATAATGCAGGAGTAGGTAACTTGTTATCAGGCAGTTTGAGGGTTAATACTGTGTAGTCAGTCCTTGAAGAGTTTGGCAACAGGTTATCAGGCAGATTGTAGGTTTAAACTGAATAGTCAGTACATGCAGAGTTAGATAACAGGATAACTGGTAGGTTGAGGGTTAATACAGATTAATCAGTACTTGCAGAGATTGGCAACAGGTTATCATGCAGTTTGAGAGTTTCACAGAATAGACAGTTCTTGCAATGTTTGGCAACAGGATATCAAGCAGTTTGAAGGTTTACACTGAATAAACAGTATTTGCAGAGTTTGGCAACAGGTAAACATGCAGTTTGAGAGTTTCACAGAATAAACAGTCCTTGCAATGTTTGGCAACAGGATATCAAGCAGTTTGAAGGATTACACTGAATAAGCAGTATTTGCAGAGTTTTGGCAACAGGTAAACAAGCAGATTGAGAGATTCACAGAATAAATAGTACTTGCAATGTTCGGCAACAGGTTATCAGGAAGTTAGAGGGTTAACCCAGGATAGTCAGTCTTTGCAGAGTTTGGCAGTTAGAGAGTTTCCACAGCGAAGTCCTCACAGGACCTACAAAGAGTAACAAACAAACGGGCACTGAAGAAACAGGAAGCCCAGAATAAAAAGCCTGGTAGTGACATCATCAGGAAGGGGCGGCTCAGACTACCTGTCAATCAAGCACACAGAGAGGACAGCTGGAGCTTCCCAGCGGCCGAGCGTGACAGTGCCCCCTCCTCAAGGACCCCTCCGGGGGACCCGACCAGGCCTGGCAGGGTATTTCTTGTGAAAAGACTTGACAAGAGCTGGAGCATGAACATGAGAGGCTGGTTCCCAAGATCGTTCAGAGATAGGATAACCTTTCCAATGGACCAGGTAGTACAGCCGATTGCCCCGTAGCTTGGAATCCAAAATCTGTCTGACTTCAAACTCAGAAGTTCCCTCTACGGAAAGTGGAGGAGATGGTTTACTCTTGATAGAGTACCGGTTGTAGATGACTGGCTTGAGTAAGGAGACATGAAACACTGGATGGATTTTGAGAGTCTTGGGTAAAGCCAGGCGGTATGCAGAAGATCAAACTTTGGAAACAATTCGAAAAGGTCCAATGTACTTAGGACCCAACTTAGTACAAGGTTGTTTTAGACGTATGAATCTGGTGGATAAAAATACTCTGTCTCCAGTACGAAGTAAAGGAGCCTTACACCTTCTGCGATCAGCATATCTCTAGTGTCTTAAGGAAGAGGAAAGTAGAATTTGATGAATGAGTTGCCAGTGTTTACTGAGATTTTTAACAATACGATCTGCTCCAGGGACTTCAGTAGAACTGGTAATCATAGGAAAGGTTCTAGGTTCAAAACCATAAGCGGCCTTAAAGGGAGAGGTCTGTAATGAGGCGTTATAGTGTGAGTTGTGAGCTAATTCCGCCAAAGGCAATAACAGACCAGTTGGAGTGGTGATGGTCTACATCAGTGATTTTCAACCTTTTTTTTTTACCGTGGCACACTTTTTTACATTAAAAAATCCTGCGGCACACCACCATCCCAAAAAAAATCACACATTGTAGCCTAATACAGCATATATATATATATATATATATACACACACACACTGTACTGTGCTGTCATGCCATGCCTCCTACAAACTATACATGACATATTGACATTCATTCACAAACAATCATAATGATTGTCTGTGAATAAATGTCAATATGTCATGGTTGTAAATGATGCCTGATGAGCCTGTCACATACCTCCCAATATTTCAAAATTTGAAAGAGGGACACCCCGGTGGCTGGAACTGTTCTGGAGGAGCAAAGCTGCGCCAGCATGCATGGGGAATTGAAGTGTTGCGGCGTGTAGAGCCGGCACTAGACTTGTGGTGGGTGGGGGTTCCTTCCAAGTGTGAACACAGGTCGGGGAAGCGAGCTGCCGCTGCTCAGTTACCCTCAGTCATCATCTCACTCAAATTTTAAAAACGTCCCATAATAAAAAACAAGCAAAATTTAAAAAATATGTCACACTGTTGTCAGTCTGTCGCGGCACACCTGAGTATCTCTCGCGGCACACTGGTTGAAAAACACTGGTCTACATAATGTCTAAGAAAAGATTCTAAGGCTTGATTTACACGCTCAGTCTGTCCGTTGGATTGAGGATGATGTGCAGTAGAAAGAGATATGTTGATTCCGAAGTGCTTACAAAAAGACCTCCAAAACTTGGAAACAAATTGAACTCTGTGATCTGAGACTATGTCAGTGGGAAAACCATGTAAACGAGATATATGTAGAACAAAGAGTTCAGAAAGTCTTTGAGCTGAAGGCAAGCCTGGAAGAGGTATGAAGTGAGCAGACTTGGAGAACCGATCCACCACTACCCAAATGGTCGTATTTCCAGCAGAAACAGGAAGATCTGTAACGAAGTCCATCGATTAGTGAGACCAAGGGTAATGAGGAATAGGAAGATGGTGTAATAGACCAAACGGTCGATGAGAAGATTGTTTGTTCGAAGCACAAGAACTACAAGCAGCAATATAATCCTTAACATCCCTCCTCATAGTGGACCACCAAACATGCTGCTTCAGTTTCCACAAAGTATTGGTTACTCCAGGATGACCTGCTGAAATGTTGTCGTGAGCCCAACGTAGAAGCTTAAGACGTAATCCTTTGGGTACATACAGGATACCAGAAGGTAGTTTGCAAGAAGATGGTACCCGGACTTGAGCAGCATGTAAAGCCTGTACTGGAAAAGAGGATACTTGAGCCAAAACTTTGACTGGACGTAGTATAGGTTCAGAATCCAAAGGAGAAGGCTCAGAAGATTGGAACTGCCTAGATAAAGCATCTGCCTTGGAATTTTTTGAACCAGGAACATAGGAAAGTAAAAAATTAAACCTGGAGAAGAACAAGGCCAACCGAGCCTGACGAGGATTGAGACGAGTAGCTGTATGGAGGTATAAAAGATTCTTATGATCTGTCAGAATGAAAAAAGGTTGACTGGTACCCTCTAAACAATGCGTCCATTCCTCCAAAGCTAATTTTATAGCCAAAAGCTCCTTATTGCCCACATCATAATTTAACTCGGCAGGATTGAATTTTTTCGAAAAGAACGCCACAGGATGTATCTTGCTGGTAGTCGGATCACATTGGGAGAGAACAGCTCCAGCTGCTATAGAAGAAGCGTCAACCTCCAAAATAAACGGGAGATCAGGAATGGGATGACTGAGAAGAGGTGCTGAAGAAAATGCTGATTTTAGCGTTTCAAAAGTCTGTACTGCCGAAGTGGACCAGTTCTTACAATTTTGCCCTTTCTTAGTAAGAGAAGTGAGCGGAGACGTGATGTCAGCAACGTTCTTAATAAACTTTCTATAGTAATTGGCAAAGCCAAGAAACCTCTGCAGGGATTTGAGAATAGTTGGTCTGGGCCAGTCCTTGATAGCCGAAAGTTTAGCAGGATCCATCTCAAAACCTGATTCTGAAATGATATAACCCAAAAAGGGAATGGTACTCTGATGAAAAGAGCATTTCTCCAATTTAGCGAACAGGGAATTGTCTCGTAACCTCTGAAGTACCAGTCTTACATGATGTACATGTTCCTGTAATGTTTTGGAATAGATCAGAATGTCGTCGAGATAAATGATAACAAATTGATTTAGATAGTCTCTGAAGATTTCGTTAACAAAGTGCTGAAATACTGCTGGTGCATTGCACAATCCGAATGGCACTCGTAGTGACCAAATCTAATGTTAAATGCCGTCTTCCATTCGTCTCCTTTACGGATTCTGACCAAATTGTAGGCCCCACGGAGATCTAACTTGGAAAAAATAGAAGCACCTTGAAGACGATCAAATAACTCAGGAATGAGTGGCAGAGGATAGCTGATTTTGACAGTAATCTGATTCAAGGCCCAATAATCGATACAGGGACGGAGACCTCCATCTTTTTTCCCAATGAAGAAAAAACCCGCACCCACAGGTGACGAGGAAGGACGAATAAATCCTCTGGCTAAGTTGTCCTTTATGTATTCCTCAAGAGAGACATTTTCTTGACGAGAGAGGGGATAGGTCCTTCCCTTAGGTAAAGGAGCCTCTGAAAACAATTCGATAGGACAGTCAAATATCCGGTGTGGAGTTAACGTCTCAGCCTCCTTCTTAGAAAACACATCACTAAAGGCATGATAGTAATTAGGCAATGAATCAGGAACTTCCACCATAGCTACAACAGGACCAGATGGTTTTAAGGCATTTTGCAGGCAATGTTTGAAACAGGTAGTTCCCCAGGAAATAAGTTCTCCTTTAGACCATGAGAAGACTGAATCATGAAGCTGCAACCAAGGTAACCCCAGAATCAACGGTATGTGGGGAGAAGTGATGACATCAAAACAAATAATTTCAGAATGGAGTATGCCCACAGACAAAAGAAGAAGAATGGTAGAATTTTGTATGATACCAGAACCTAAAGGCTGTCCACTAACAGTGGTTACCTTTAATTAACTGTTTCTTGGCTTGAAGAGGAATCCTGAGAGAGTCAGCAAAGTTTGAATCAATGAAAACTCCAGCAGCTCCAGAGTCAATGAGGGCTTGAGCTCGAAACTTGGTGTCTCCAAAAGAGATAGTTACAGGAACAAAAAGTTTAGAATTGAGGGAAGACATGGGATTCTGGCTTAACTCTGTCCCTCTATCAAAAGTTAAGCCTTGGCTTTTACTGGCCGGATAGGACATTCCTTCAGTAAATGTCCTTTGGTACCACAATACAGACATAATCCAAGAGTACACCTTCTATGGCGTTCAACTTCTGACAATTTAATAGCTACTACTTCCATCGGTTCCACAGACTCAGGAGATTGGGAATTATTATTAGACAGACTTGAGGTTCGAATAGGAGGACGAAAAGAAGTTTTAACAAAGGCTCTCCGATTCCTATCTCTCTCCTGAAGACGTTCAGAATGCCGGGCGTCAAGAGTAATACACAAATTGATAAGACCCTCCAATGAATCGGGGAGTTCCCGAAATACAAGTTCATCCTTAAGGCATTCGCAAAGTCCCTTGCGAAAAGCTGCCCGTAAGGCTCCATGGTTCCAATCAGTTTCTGCGGCTAAAGTCCTGAATTCAATAGCATATTTAGCTACCGAAAGGGATCCCTGTCTCAGATCCAACAATCCTGCCTCTGCAGCTGCAGACCTCCCAGGCTTGTCAAAAACAGAAGAAAAAATGGACACAAATAATTCCACATCCTGTAGTAAAGGATCATTCTTCTCTAAAAGAGGAGACACCCAGGCTAGAGCCTTACCCTTCATGAGGGAAATAATAAAGGTGATTTTGGAAGTAGGATTGAAAAAAACTTGAGGATTGTTTCTGAAGTGTAAACGACATTGATTAAGGAATCCACGGCATTCTTCAGGATTACCGTCATATTTATCTGGAAGTGGGATTCATGGTATATACTGTCCAACAGGTTGAGGTGGGTTAAAGACAGCATTGGAGCTAGTAGCAGCTGCAGTAGGAGTCACAGTAGCTTGAGAAGGAGCGGAGAGGTTATGTAGCAGAGCAGTAATCTGGTCAAGCTTGGAATCCAAAGATTGCAAATGAGCAGAATGATTTCCCAGAAGTTGCCCTTGTAGAGTCACAGCCCTGGATAACTCATTAGGGTCCATATTATGGCCCGTTTGTACTGTCAGGTTAGGAAAAGTCCAGAAGAAGACTCAAATGCTAGGGCGAACTTAAACAACACCCTTGCACTCTGAGTTTAATCCAGGACGTGACCCCACGACAACCTCTAAAAAACAATGTACTCACGATATGGGGCAGGGTTAGCCTGAGTCCAAAGTAATTCAAGATATCAGCCAAATAGACTTCTGAGTAAGGAACTGGTTTCAGGAAAAGTCTTCCACAGAATCAGGAGAGCAGGGATAGTCCACTTATACTCAGACAGAGGAAGGGTAAAACAAGAAACAGTTAATAATGCCGGAGTAGGTAACTTGTTATCAGGCAGTTTGAGGGTTAATACTGTGTAGTCAGTCCTTGAAGAGTTTGGCAACAGGTTATCAGGCAGATTGTAGGTTTAAACTGAATAGTCAGTACATGCAGAGTTAGATAACAGGATAACTGGTAGGTTGAGGGTTAATACAGATTAATCAGTACTTGCAGAGATTGGCAACAGGTTATCATGCAGTTTGAGAGTTTCACAGAATAGACAGTTCTTGCCATGTTTGGCAACAAGATATCAAGCAGTTTGAAGGATTACACGGAATAAGCAGTATTTGCAGAGTTTTGGCAACAGGTAAACAAGCAGATTGAGCGATTCATAGAATAAATAGTACTTGTAATGTTCTGCAACAGGTTATCAGGAAGTTAGAGGGTTAACCCAGGATAGTCAGTCTTTGCAGAGTTTGGCAGTTAGAGAGTTTCCACAGCGAAGTCCTCACAGGACCTACAAAGAGTAACAAACAAACGGGCACTGAAGAAACAGGAAGCCCGGAATAAAAAGCCTGGTCGTGACATCATCAGGAAGGGGCGGCTCAGACTACCTGTCAATCAAGCACACAGAGAGGACAGCTGGAGCTTCCCAGCAGCCGAGCGTGACAATATATTTTTATTATTTTTGTTTTTTTGCAACTATGTCTCAAACTGAACTTGCCTCAGAAGTTACCATAGAAACTAAGCTGCTTGAACATATCCCTACAAAAAGCTAAGTGTGTTTGTTGTTGAAGGGTGATCTGATTTCTTCAGCTCAATTATGTGGCTATTGTTTTAATATTTTCTATGAGTATAAATGCTATCACTGTTAATAATTTCCAGTCTAAATGCAGAGGGCATTTTTGCAGCAATGAAAGATTTTATTGCTACAGACATAGAGAAGGCTATGTCTGCTATTCCGCCTTCAAATAAATGTTTGATTTGATAGCAACTTTCAAGTACGTTAAAGGGCTTAGTAAAACTGAGGCTGTGGGGATTTTACATAAAATGGAAAATTTAAGCACAAGGGGTCATGATCTCAAGCTAAAGGGTAGTAGATTCAGGAGTAATTTGAGGAAGCACTTCTTTACAGAAAGAGTGATTGATTTATGGAATAAACTTCCTCAAGAGGTAGTAGCGACAAACACTGTGGGGGACTTAAAAATGCATGGGACAAGCATAAGGCTATCCTACAAACTAGATAAGTTTATACTGTTTGGTAATATCGGGCAGACTTGCTGGGCCTATGGCTCTTATCTGCCGTCATTATCTATGTTTCTATGTTAAAGGGTTTTGAACTATGTTCTTAAATCTAGTGAATTTTGTACTGACCAACAGCATATTGACGTATCTTCTACTGATGGGGGTTCCTCTGATTCAGAGGATCTAACATCAGCGACAGAGATTGAAAAATCTTTTTTGTTTAAAATTAAATATATTTATCCTTTTTTTAAGGAAGTATTATTTACTTTAGGGATTTAGGAGCCTAAAACTCCTGATGGTAGACCTAGTAATCGTTTAAATTCTGTATTTAAGACTACGGTTATTACTCCTAAAATATTTCCAATTCTTAGACCAGTTATATCTATCGCTTATGTTGCTGCTGCCTCTATATTTTGGTTGGACAGTTTAGCTCAGCAGTCGTCTTTAGACCCAGAATTATCTAACAGTATTCTCTTATGTCAACATAAAAAATCATTTTATTTGCGATGCTATCTTTTGATGTTGTGAAACTTGCATCAAATCTTTGTCTTTAGCTATTCTTATGTAATACACCTTTAAGAACTTTCCAATTATCCTCCACCTACTTTTTCCCTGCTATAAATCATCCGGGTTTCCCTAGCTCATTGCCTGAATATTGAAGTAATTTCCTGTCTTCAGTTATACCACGCTGTGGAAGGATAGCTGTTTATATTTTCAGCTGCTTAAACTTTTGCTACTTTATTCTCAGAGTTCTTATTCGCATGTGTATTCTGTTTGCCACAAGATCCTGTCATCCACAACCTGCAAGTTCCAGTTTTGTTACGGATCACCTCTAGCTACTTACTTCCAGTAATTCAATGTAGCGGATTCCTGCTTTACTGCTGATCTCCATTATCAGTGTCTCAGTCTGCCAAGAAGCTGCAGTTTGCCTACGCACATGGGATTTTGTTTGTGCTTGTTACATTGTCTCAAGTTAAAGGTCAGATCTACACCTGGAATCATCAGAGCGCAAGTATCACTTTTCTCAATTACCTGATATATAGTAGCAGAATTATCATCTTTGCAAACGCTGTCTGTGGGATACTTTTACTTGCATTCAATTACTTTTCAGCTGTCTTGATCTTGTGCATCCAGGAAGATTAACTCTATACATACCTAATTGAAGTCACACCTATAGCTGTTACTCTTGCTTCTTGCTGAGCTTTAAGTATATTTCTAGCTCAGTGTTGTAGCTGATCCATTTTTTCCTCTAATTAATATCGCTCTGTTATTTAACCCATTTATACTATTATTTATTTCTGGGTTGAGTTTCTTCAGAGCTACAAAACTGGTATTGCATATGTGTTTGTTTTTTTTGTTTTTTTAAAGAAAGAAAGATAGATTAGAGATATATCTTACATCTTACTAGAAGAGCTTTATGGCTTAAATCTTGGAATGCTGACATCTAAACAAGATTGCTATCTCTTTTCAAGGTAAAGAATCTTTTTGGCTCTCAATTGGATTCTATTATTTCCACTATCACTGGGGGGAAGAGTTTTTTTCTGCCGCAAGACAAAAATCTAAGGGTGAATTTAAAGCTCTCAGTCGTTTTCATTCATTTTGTCAGATTAGAGAACAGACAACCACTCCTTCCCCTAAGGCCTATGGCTCTAATTGGAATAAATCCAAGCCTTATAAGAAACCTAATCCTGCCCCTAAACCTATATAAAGGTGCGGGCCTCAAGTCAGTACTTCTGGTAGGGGGCAGACTAAAGCTATTTCAAAGAGTTTGGATAGACTCTGTCCAAAATCAGTGGATTCAGAATATAATTTCTCAGGGGTATCGAATAGGATTCAGAATAAAACCTCCCTTGGGAAGATTCTTTCTTACCCATATACCAAAAAAAAACAGTAAAAGCTTAAGCCTTTCTGAAATGTGTTTCAGATCTAGAACTTTCAGGGGTAATTGTCCCAGTTCCACAGCAGGAACAAGGATTGGGTTTTCATTCAAATCTATTCATTGTACCAAAGACCAATTTTAGATCTGAAAACTTTAAATCATTTTGTAAGATACCCAACTTTCAAGATGGTGACTATAAGGACTATTCTGCCTTTTGTTCAGCAAGGTCACTTCACAATAGACTTACAGGATGCTTACCTTTACATTCTGATTCATCCAGATCACTATCGATTTCTGAGATTCTCTTTTCTAAACAAGCATTACCTATTTGTCGCTCTTCCGTTTGGCCTTCCAACAGCACTAAGAATATTCTCATGAGTTTTAGGTGCCCTTCTATCTGTAATCAGAGAGCAGGGTATTGCAGTGTTTCCTTATTTGGACTATATCTTGGTACTAGTTCAATCTTTTCATTTAGCAGACTCTCACATGAAACAACTTCTGTTGGAGGATCAATTTACAAAAGAGTTTCTTAATTCGTCAGACAAAGGTCACCTTTTTAGGTTTCCAGATAGATTCAGTATCCATGACTATCCCTAATAGAAAAGAGACATTTGAGATTGGTTTTAGCTTGTCTAAACCTTCAGTCTCTATCATTTCCTTCAGTGGCTATGTGCTTTAAGTTTTAGGTCTCATGATTGCAGCATCGGGCGTAATCCCTTTTGCTAATTTATATGAGACCTCTACAGCTTTGCATGTTGCACCAATGGTTCAGGGATTATACTCAGATATCACAACTGATATACTTAAATCCGAATACACTCAACTCTCTCTGACGTTCACCTAGATTATGAGTTTTGCGTTAACAGGGGTGCGGTGCTAACAAGCAGTTTATGCTCACCGCTCACTTACAGACAGCGCTGGTATTACGGGTTTTTACAAACCTGGTGTTAGCCGTAGAAAAGTGAGCGGAGAGCAAAATTTAGCTCCACATCTCACCTCAATACCAGCGCTGCTTACGGTAGCGGTGAGCTGGCAAAACGTGCTCGTGCACGATTTCCCCATAGGAATCAATGGGGGAGAGCCGGCTAAAAAAAAACCTAACACCTGCAAATAAGCAGCGTTCAGCTCTTAACGCAGCCCCATTGATTCCTAGGGGAAATACATTTTATGTCTACACCTAACACCCTAACATGAACCCCGAGTCTAAACACCACTAATCTTACACTTATTAACCCCTAATCTTCCGCCCCGACATCGCCGACACCTGCATTATATTATTAACCCCTAATCTGCCACTCCGTTCACCGCCGCCACCTACATTATATGTATTAACCCCTAATCTGCTGCCCCAACATCTCCGAACCATACATTACATTTATTAATCCCTAATCTGCCGCCCCCAACGTTGCCACCACTATATTAAATGTATTAACCCCTAAACCTAAGTCTAAACCTAACCCCCCCCAACTTAAATATAATTTAAATATATCTAAATAAAATAACTACAATTAACTAAATAATTCCTATTTAAAACTAAATACCTATAAAATAAACCATAAGATAGCTACAATATAACTAATAGTTACATTGTATCTATCTTAGGGTTTATTTTTATTTTACAGGCAAGTTTGTATTTATTTTAACTAGGTAGAATAGTTATTAAATGGTTATTAACTATTTAATAGCTACCTACTTAAAATAAATTCAAATTTACCTGTATAATAAATCCTAACCTAAGTTACAATTACATCTAACACTACACTATAATTAAATTAATTACCTAAACTAAATACAATTAAATTCAATTTAATTTTTTTTTCTAAAGTATGGAAAAAAACACACTAAATTACAGAAAATAATAAAATAATTACAGGTTTTTTAAACTAATTACACCTAATATAATCCCCCTAATAAAATAAAAAAGCCCCCCAAAATAATAAAAAGCCCTACCCTATACTAAATTACAAATAGCCCTTAAAAGGGCCTTTTGCAGGGCATTGCCCCAAAGTAATCAGCTCTTTTACCTGTAAAAAAAAAGTACAATACCCCCCAACATTAAAACCCACCACCCACACACCCAACCCTACTCTAAAACCCACCCAATACCCCCTTAATAAAACCTAATACTAACCCCTTGAAGATCACCCTACCTTGAGAAGTCTTCACCCAACCGTGCCGAAGTCCTCAACGAAGCCGGACGAAGTGGTCCTCCAGACGGGCAGAAGTCTTCATCCAAGTCGGGAAGAAGAGATCCTCCAGACGGGCAGAAGTCTTCATCCAGGCGGCATCTTCTATCTTCATCCATCCGGCGCAGAGCGGCTCCATCTTCAAGACATCCGACGCGGAGCATCCTCTTCAAACGAAGTCCAACTGAAGAATGAAGGTTCCTTTAAATGACATCATCCAAGATGGCGTCCCTTCAATTTCGATTGGCTGATAGAATTCTAACAGCCAATCGGAATTAAGGTAGAAAAAAAATCCTATTGGCTGATGCAATCAGCCAATAGGATTGAGCTTGCATTCAATAGGATTGAGCTTGCATTCAATCAGCCAATAGGATTGAACTTCAATCCTATTGGCTGATTGCATCAGCCAATTGGATTTTTTCTACCTTAATTCCGATTGTCTGATAGAATTCTATCAGCCAATTGGAATTGAAGGGACGCCATTTTTTTTATTTTAATAGGTGGATTAAATTAGGTGTAATTATTTTATTATTTTCTGTAATTTAGTGTTTTTTTTGTACTTTAGATAATTTATTTAAATTGAATTTAATTGTATTTAGTTTAGGTAATTAATTTAATTATAGTGTAGTGTTAGGTGTAATTGTAACTTAGGTTAGGATTTATTTTACAGGTAAACTTGAATTTATTTTAGCTAGGTAGCTATTAAATAGTTAATAACTATTTAATAACTATTCTACCTAGTTAAAATAAATACAAACTTGCCTGTAAAATAAAAATAAACCCTAAGATAGATACAATGTAACTATTAGTTATATTGTAGCTATATTATGGTTTATTTTATAGGTAAGTATTTAGTTTTAAATAGGAATTATTTAGTTAATTGTAGTTATTTTATTTAGATATATTTAAATTATATTTAAGTTGGGGGGGTTAGGTTTAGGGTTAGACTTAGGTTTATGGGTTAATAACTTTAATATAGTTGTGGCGACGTTGGGGGCGGCATATTAGGGGTTAATAAATGTAAGTAGGTGTCAGCGATGTTAGGGACGGCAGATTAGGGGTTAATAAAATTTAACTAGTGTTTGCGATGCGGGAGGGCGGCGGTTTAGGGGTTAATATGTTTTTTATAGTGGTCGCGATGTCCGGTTCGGCAGATTAGGGGTTAAAAAATATTTTTAAGTGTTTGCGATGTGGGGGGGGGGGCTCGGTTTAGGGGTTAATAGGTAGTTTATGCGTGTTAGTGTACTTTTTAGCACTTTAGTTAAGAGTTTTATACTACGGCGTTAGCCCATAAAACTCTTAACTACTGACTTTTTTAAATGCGGTATCTGTCTTGACAGGAGAGGCTGTACCGCTCACTTTTTGGAAGACTCATAATACCAGCGTTATGCAAGTCCCATTGAAAATATAGGATATGCAATTGAAGTGGATTTGCGGTATTTTCTAGGCTGACCAAAAATGTGAGCCGTACACCTGTACCTGCAAGACTCATAATACCAGCGGGCGTTAAAAAGCAGCATTGGGACCTCTCAAAGCTGCTTTTTAAGGCTAACGCAAGACTCGTAATCTAGCCGGTTGTGTTTATTTTTTTTATTTTTTTTAAATAATATTTTTATTGAGGAAGAAGAAAATGAAAGCACTACAATGTTGCTGCTTAAACAGCCAATATAAAGCAAATAATAAAAATACAAATGTTCATTAGGATTACAGCATTGTAAGATGTTCAAATTATAGTAGTGCACATATAACAAAATATTGCTAAACAGCCTCAATTTTTCTGAACTTTAACAAATAAATTTAACCATCCATAAAGCTAAAGAAAAAAAAATACCAGATATAATATGTAGTGTAGGATGTAATGAATTCTGTGTAATATAGTAGGATAAGATATGAACTCCTCAAGTGGTAGGTAGGATCCATAGTATAGCCTTCAGCCTAACAAATAGAGGCACATACAGGCTTAGCTCTATTCTCTGTGATCTTAAAGGAGGCCCCTGAAAAATGATTTAGTAATGGGAGCTTAGATGGTAAGTACTGTTGATCAGACCTGCTAATCCGAGTAAAAAGGATGGATCCCAGACTGTGGCGTTATGTAAAAAAGATTAAGTACTAAGGGAGTAGTGAAAGTTGCGGTATGGGCGAGAGAAACCGCATATTTAGTTCTCCTATTACTAGGGGACTCATTACTTTGGGGGGAGGAGGGGCTTTATAATAGTTGTGGTAATTTGTAGGGATAGAAGGAGGCATGGGCTAATTTTGCAGCTAGGGTAGGGTAAGACTTACTTGAGATTGAACTTATCAGTGTAACATATGCTTGGAGAGGAAGAGATACTGTTTTACAGGGCTTAGGTCCCACTCAAACAAAAGATACTGGTGGGTTTGTTGTATTATATCTGTGTACAGATTAATAAAATCATAATATGTATAATATCAGGAAATAATATAGGGCTAGAGTTTCCTTAGAACAAGGTTGTGTTGCCTCAATATAAAAAAACTTTGGTAGTCATCTCCACGACAGCCAATTTTTATTTTCTATTTTAAAACAAGAGGGTGGGTTTGTTGTGCCATATCTGCGTGCAGATTAATAAAATCAAAATATGTGTAATTTCAAGATGTAATATAGGACTAAAGCTCCCTCAAAACAGGGTAGTATTGTCTCAATATGAATTTGTTGGACCTGCTGTCAGGGTACGGGCCCTATACCCCACAACAGGTGCCTGTTCTAAACAGTAAGAGAGTGTTATTATGAGGGGCAACACTTAGAACACTTAGCCGAATAGCAATCCTCTAATTAAACCATAACTCCTATAGTTGTGTTTATAACGTTAGGTAAATAGTTAAGAGTCCTAGGTATGCATAAGTAAATAAAATATAGGAGAACATAATATAGATCTATACTCTCTGTAATATAGCTAACTTAATATCCAAGGCAAAAAATGCTGCATGCAATTAGCACTCCAAAGCTCTCACATAAAACCTTAATAATGCATTAGGCAAAGGGTAGCATTAATATAATAAAGCTATGTATAGCTTGGTCTAACTAAAACTAACAATATAGGTGGTATAAAAGTATGTTAAGCTAACTTCTTTGTAAACATAAAAAAACTGCAAAAACATTTCAAACAAGTAGTGACTATACAACACAGTAAAGATCAAAAACAAGTTAGATGGCTTATATTGAGCTGCAGACATACAATTGTCAAACTCATATTTCTAATACTTAACCGACTCCAGATCTATAGATCATAATGGTTAAATAGTAATTGGTCAGCCAAAAGTCATAGACGAGGTATGAGAACTCTCCACAATTGGAATCCTCGAGAGGTGAGGTTATCAACCAATATCTTAGCACTCTGCTATTTTCAGAGCTCTTCAGGCTTGGCTTCTATTAAAAAAAAATTCTATATTCGGTTTCAAACAGACAGTGTCACAACAGTGGCATATGTCAGTCATCAAGGGGGACTCACAGTCCACTAGCAATGAAAGAAGTATCTCTAATACTTTCCTGGGTGAAATCCAACTCT
Organism: Bombina bombina; assembly: GCF_027579735.1. NCBI lineage: Eukaryota > Metazoa > Chordata > Amphibia > Anura > Bombinatoridae > Bombina > Bombina bombina. The sequence continues at coordinate 1,169,558,570 of NC_069499.1, forward strand.
TGTCTAATCACTGCGATTCATATACCAGGTGTAGACAATTGGGAAGCGGATTATCTCAGCCGTCAGACTCTACATCCGGGGGAGTGGTCTCTCCATCTAGAGGTGTTTTATCAGATTGTGCAGATGTGGGGTCTTCCAGACATAGATCTGATGGCCTCTCATCTAAACAAGAATTTTCCCAGATACCTCTCCAGGTCCAGGAATCCTCAGGTGGAATTAATGGATGCTCTAGCAGTTCCATGGTTTTACCAACCTGCTTAAAGTTTTCCACCTCTGGTTCTTCTTCCAAGAGTGATCTCAAAGATCATAATGAAACAATCTTATGTGTTTTAATAGCACCAGCATGGCCTCACAGGTTCTGGTATGTGGGCCTTGTCCTTATGTCCAGTTGCCAACCTTGGTCACTTCCTCTAAGACCAGACCTTCTGTCTCAAGGCCTGTTTTTCCATCCAGATCTCAAATCTTTAAATTTTAAGGCATGGAAATTGAACGCTTGGTCCTTAGTCAGAGAGGTTTCTGTGACTCTGTGATTAACACTATGATACAGACTCATAAGCATATTTCAAGAAAAAAAATATATCACAAGGTTTGAAAACCTATATTTCATGGTGTTCCACTCATGATTATTCTTAGCATTCTTTTAGAATTCCTAGGATTCAACATTTTCTTTAGGATGGTTTGGATAAAGGTTTGTCTGCCAATACTTTGAAAGGACAAATCTCTGCTCTTTCTGTTTTATTTCACAGAAAGATTGCTAATCTTCTTGATGTTCACTGTTTCGTTATTAAATCTATCTATCCTTCTTGGAATCTAATTTTGGTATTAAAGATTTTGCAGGCTCCTCCTTTTGAGCATATGCATTCTTTGGACATTAAACTACTTTCTTGGGAAGTGTTATTTCTCTTGACTATATCTTCAGCTAGAAGGGTTTCTGAATTGTCTGCTCTCTCTTGCGAGTCTTATCTGATTTTTCCATCAAGATAAAGCTGCTTTGCAGACTTCGTTTAAATTTTTGCCTTAAGTTGTGAATTCTGTCAACATTAATAGGGAAATTATTGTTCCTTCCTTGTGTCCTAATCCTAAGAATACTCTTGAAAGGTCTTTACATTCTTTGGATGTGGTAAATCTTTGAAATATTATGTTGAAGCTACTAAAGATTTCAGAAAGACTTCTAGTCTATATGTTTTTTTTTTTCTGGTTCCAGAAAAGGTCAGAATGCCTCTGTCATTTCTTTGGTATCTTTTTTCAAACTTCTGATGGAACAGATGCAAGTCTCACAGGTTGGGGAGCTGTTTGGGGATCTCTGATAGCACAAGGAGTTTGGAATCCTCGAGAGGCGAGGTTACCAATCAATATCTTAGAACTCTGTGCTATTTTCAGAGCTCTTCAGGCTTGGCTTCTATTAAAGAGAAAATTGTACATTCGGTTTCAATAAATTAATTAAGAAAAAGACTGGATATAAAAAAACAGAAAAAATCTTCTAATCATAAGCGCTATTAAAAGCTTAAAATAGGTGACAGTGATGCATAAAAAAACTAAGTGAAAAAATAAATAAAACAATTATGTGAACCTACATAATAAACCTTAAAAATTGTGTATTAAGTGAAGCCTACAACCGGCTAAGTAAAAAACAAAATAGGATAAAGTGCAAAATCTGCATGAACTTAATACAAATATATTAAAACATTAGAACAAATATAACAAGTTTACAGAAGCTGAAATGGAATAAGGAACCAGATCAAACGGCAGAAAGGCGTTTCAACCCGCAGTGGGTCTTTTCAAAGACCCACTGCGGGTTGAAACGCGTTGTTCTTGTAACTTGAACTGTTTTATCCCTCTAAGGCTTCCGTAGATATTGTCCTCAGCTACCCTTCGGCAAAAGAGTGATTCGGACGAATATTCCGTTCCAGCTTATCGCCATATTGGATTGCCACATTGAAGTGTATGCTGTCGGGAGCCGCTTGCCACAGAGGCTAGATTCATACATCTTTTCACCGTGTCCGGTGTAAGTAAAAGTGAATACCTTTGATTGGTGTCTTTTCTGCCGTGTGATCCGGTTCCTTATTTCATTTCAGCTTCACTCCGTGACAAAACGTCTGGCTTGTCGTTTGAATTTATCCTCACATTCGTCTGGAAACCATCTGTACCTTCATTTTATTGTTTTTATTGCTAGCACTTTACATTGATATATTGTAATTCATTTTGCAACATAGCTCTAATATATTGTTGCGAGTTGTTTCAAAAATTTTGTATGCTACACTTTATATTTGCGCCTGATCAACGCATGTGGATTTCTGTAAACTTGTTATATTTGTTCTAATGTTTTAATATATTTGTATTAAATTCATGCAGATTTTGCACTTTATCCTATTTTGTTTTTTACTTAGCCGGTTGTAGGCTTCACTTAATACACAATTTTTAAGGTTTATTAGTTTGTAGGTTCACATAATTGTTTTATTTATTTTTTCACATAGTTTTTTATGCATCATTGTCACCTATTTTAAGCTTTTAATAGCACTTATGATTAGAAGATTTGTTCTTTTTTTTTATATCCAGTCTTTTTCTTAATTTATTCAACAGAGGTTGGGGTATCCTCACATTTTATCATAGGCTTAATAGGGTTTCTTAGCGCAGTAACCAATATTCTTTTGCACTCACATATTCGGTTTCAAACACACAATGTCACAACAGTAGCATATGTCAATAATCAAGGGGGACTCACAGTCCCCTAGCAATGAAAGAAGTATCTCTAATACTTTCTTAGGCGGAATCCAACTCTTGTCTAATCACTGCAATTCATATACCAGGTATAGACAATTGGGAAGCAGATTATCTCAGCCGTCAGACTCTACATCCGGGGGAGTGGTCTCTCCATATAGAGGTGTTTTATCAGATTGTGCAGATGTGGACATAGATCTGATGGCCTCTCATCTAAACAAGAATTTTCCCAGATACCTCTCCAGGTCCAGGGATCCTCAGGCGGAATTAATGGATGCTCTTGCAGTTTTATGGTTTTACCAACCTGCTTACATTTTTCCACCTCTAGTTCTTCTTCAAAGAGTAATCTCAAAGATCATAATGAAACAATCTTATGTGTTTTAATAGCACCAGCATGGCCTCACAGATTCTGGTATGCGGGCCTTGTCTGAATGTCCAGTTGCCAACCTTGGTCACTTCCTCTTTCCTGATGATGTGTGACCCACAAACAAAGTAAATCCAAGGTGTCACGAATACCCCATGATTGAGATGCTAAGGGGTTAACTTTCTGTAGTTTTGTGCTAAAAACATTTGGTTTTCAAAAAGAAATGTGGTGCTGTTTTTATTTGCTGTTTGTGTGTTTTTCTTGGATAAACCAGACCCCCCCTAATAAATAGTTTCTAAGGCCCACTTCACCAAAGGTTATTGTGTATGCATTGAGCCATAAAGCCAGCTCCAGAGACACAAAGCAATGCCTCTCACCAGAGCAGATAAGGTCAATAAGAGGAGACTAGTACAATTTAAGATATGCTTTTAACACATGTTATAACACTAGATGAGGGAAATATGACAAACCTGTCTCTGGGAAGTTGCTTATATAAGTGAATGCACTGAATTTGCCTATCAGAAGTTGTAATGTGTTCTATCATTTCAGCCAAAGGTGCTGAGCTTTATAACCAGACATAAAAGAGAGGGCTGGATATTTCCCTAGCCCCCCTGCAAGAAGGTTGACTCAAGCAATCTGATATCATGGAAAGAAGTATAAAGTTTTGTGTTTTAACATGTAAAGTTGTTCTTCTTACATGGGAGGCTGTATACCAACAGAGTGAGAGACCTTTTTCTGCCAATCTCTCTGGCACAGATATCAAGACTAGTAACGTATAAGGGTTTCTGCTATTTCTCTTTTATATTTTAAAAACTATTTGCTTGTGTAATTCTATTTGTTAATATCTTTTTATTATTAATGCATTGTGCTAATTTTTCGTATAATGAACCTTAATTTATTAAGCTTTGGCTTTTGTCTAATATTTGAACCACGTTACTGAAAGAGACTGGTAGTAGTAAGACTGTATATTTTAGGTTATTTTCTGCTAAATTGTATTCTAAGAGTTAATGTGTAAGTCTGGGTTTTTCTTTAGGATCTTCCCTTTAATAAATCATAAGTGGTGGCAGCTTGGAGCTATATGGTTTTAGTTTAGTGTGGGTGGCATTAAAGGGGAATTTTGGGCATTTTTTCTGAAGTCTAGTACAGACCAGATAGTGTGTTAACCCTTACACACACTGAACTAAGTCACAGGCTTGCCTGGAGTGGCTAGATTGTGACAGATTAGTGACAGTAGAAGGAGTCTGATAACTCTTTCTGTGCCAAGACTGGTGCAGGGTTGGATAACCCTGATCGTCACACAAGGTCTGGGAGATTGCAGAGGCTCTCAAAAAGCCCAAATCCGCTTAGAAACAGAGGGGGTGGAGGTTTAACCCCTGCAGCCCGGTATCCGTGACAATATATACTGTGTATATACAGTATATATATATATATATATATATATATATATATATATATATATATATATATATATATAGCGGGAGATTTAAAGGACTGATAAGGCTCTTATCTTGATGAGATTGTATATATAAACTATGTGATTTCCCAATAAAAGTTAGTTCTTGTTTCACCTGAATGCAAGTCTGTCTAGTTATTTAAGGTGAACTCCTGCTTTAATCACTATTCTCCGCTACATAGTGGCAGGTTCCAGGTGTTGGAAAGATCCTTTGGTGGAGCTACCCAGTCGGGGTAGCTGGGTTCCGTCACATTGGTTGGCAGCGGTGGGATGCTTCCATCTACCTGGAACATCCAAACCTTCAACTGAAGACTTCATCAGATGGAGCAGTATGCCGGACTCCAAAAGGAAATGTTGAAAGATCTGCTGGAAGCTCGGGGGGAAAACTGCCGGCCTTAAGTCTAAAGCGGCCATCATTAAGGAACTGATGGAGGACGATCAGTCTAGCGAGCCAGGTAGTGAGGCTGGTAGCAGCCAGAGCAGCAGATGGCCCAGCGAGGCCTCAACCCCCGGAGACTAAAATGTCGGACCTCCAGAGGGATATCCAGTGGCGGTTGGCCCTTATTGGAACTGACCCACCTGCAGAGATTATTACACAGATGGTCACAGAGGCCACCTGGGTTAGCATGCGGGAGCTCAAGAAATCAATGGGGGGAGCCGTGCCGGCACCCCTTGAATCATTTCCCCGGCCAAGGAAGCTACCCCACAAGGCTTTTCGAGCCTTCAAAGACAATGAGGAGATTGACAGCTACCTTCAACTTTTCGAGACCCAGTGTGAGATGCAAGGTGTCGCCTCCACCGACTGAGTAACCATCTTGCATGGGAAGCTGTCCAGTCGAGCTCTGAAGGCCTTTCACACTGTACCTCCAGGGGACCGAAAGCACTATGACAGGGTGAAAGAGTGCATCCTTGCCCGCTATGGACTCACGCCGGAGGCTCATCAGCTGAAGTTCCGAGGGCTAAAAAGACATGAGGAGCAGCCATTCACCGAGTGGACCCACTGGTTCACATTTTCTTTGGACTCCTGGTTTGCGGGCTGTCGTGTAACTTCCTTGGAAGAGTGTCAGTATATACCAGGGTTATAAATATAATTTATTTGTTATTATTCTTTAAAAGAAACCCCCAATTAAAAATGTATATACGAAACAATTGAAATTAATATCTATTCCTAAAATTAATATGAATTCCTAAATTCTTTCGATTAGTTGAAATTTAACACATTGAATTATATTTATTGAAACTAGATTATGAATCAACCATACGCATTTATGCTGTTACAATATTCTATACAGCAGATCATAAAAAATATACCTTTTAAAATTAACCTTACTCACAATGAATCACATTAAAATACCACAATGAAATACCAGAATATGGACCGCTAACTTCACAGTGTTTAGATAAACAATCTACTAAGATACTTCACACAAATCTTACTGGGTCTCAATAGATTTAAGATAACTTTCAGACAAGTATAATTAAGTAACTTATCCCACAAATTATTCTATATAATTTCAATTAAAAACACCAGAAATTATATATATTATTAATGCAAACAGCCAATTTATGTGACTAGCTAAGACTACACAGGACTATGGATATAAGCATAAAATACAAAGTGCCCTTAATTATTAACTTCAATTAAACTGTAGCAACAATGAATGTAATTGCTTTAAAATATTAAATTATAGTCACTGCAATACGTTACCACTTAACCAAATGATTATTCAGTTTCCAGAATTTCTTGTGGGTCATCTAAGAAGGATTTATCCACTATATCGCAAAGGTACAGGCCTCAAAACTGTTATCTTCCTTTATTCAAGAAAGTGTCCCAAAATAGCAGAGACTCTACTTGGCACAAAGCCTGTGTATTTTCCTATCCAAAACTTATGCTTCTTTGAGTCTGTGTGTCCTTTGTCTACTGTGTGTATGGGTCTTTATTCAAAAATAAAAAATCCCTCCTCTTTTTCTTTAATCATTCCCACACTATTTTGATAGTCCCTTACCGATGTTTGTCCCTGATCCGCCCTTAACGGAGCTGAGCATTAATTGGTTATTTGGATTTGCATATGTTCTAATAGTCAATTTGTTTGGCTGTCATACCATTTCTGAACTATTGGTGGCAGCAGATAACCAGAAATGAAATCTCATCATCAATTATTGCTGCAGTTTAAATATCTAATCTTTATTAAATATGCTTTAATTTCTAGCATTAATAACTTGCATGTTTAATATAGATGGGGTTATTTTACACTATTTACCCTGAGTATTTCAAGATTAAACATGAATATACTCCACTTATAACATCTTTAAAATGCGTTTAAAAATCATATTTTCTTCTACAAGATACGACGAGTCCACGGATTCTTCCTTGTGGGATATTATCCTCCTGCTAACAGGAAGTGGCAAAGAGCACCACAGCAGAGCTGTCTATATAGATCCTCCCTTGACTCCACCCCCCAGTCATTCTCTTTGCCTATGCTAGTAATAGGAAGGCTAAAGTGATAGTGGTGATAAAATGATAGTTTTAATTTCTTCAATCAAGATGTTTTTTATTTTAAATGGTACTATTTTTCTCAGGGAAGATATGGCAGAAGATTTCCCCCTGAAAATTGATGATTTTAGCAGCAGTTACTAAGATCAATTATAGTTCCCACAGATCTGAAGGTAATATGAGAAAATTCTTCAGTGTGGAGGACAGTCTCATGCAACAAGCAGCATTTGAGATATGCTTCAGCCCTTCTGAGGAAATGTAATATATCAGAACTGGCTGATTTGGTTCCTTATAATGGGAACAGGGTAAGCAGTAGTCCTGTAATCAATAAGGGTGTTACTGTTTCTCCTGGGTGTTTTTTCTGACATATGCAGCTCAAGTAGATACACTGCATGGAATACAGACACTGGGACATTTTTACTATTTATCATAGAGGATAAGTCGTTTTTTATTGCTGAGAAAAGAAGGACTTATATCATTTGGTGTATTTATTTATTGGGGACCACATGGCTGTTTATAACCGCTTCCCATGCGGTAGTTTAAATTATTAGTGCGACGTCCATTGTGGGCGGGGCCTATTTTCACGCCTCAGACGCGCAGTTTACTCTGAAGGAGACAGCAGACATTAACTTCCGGTTGGGCCCTATCTGTGTTTTACACTATCCGGATTGGTGTCGATTCCTTTGACAGTTCTCTAGGGGGCAGGTAGGCGCCACAGTAGAGCTGTGGCAAGATGTAGGGGTCGTTATTTAGCAAGTTGAGTTTTTTTGCTTTAATGTTCCTGTAGAGGGTAATTTCTGCTCTTGCATGTGGGATGCAATACTTTTTGGCAACTCTGTATAGACATACATAGTTTTTGAGCATTTATAAGCGTTTTTTTTAAATGTGTGTAGAAAAAGATTGTGCGCTTTTATTACTTAAAGACGCAGTACCCGTTTTATACAAAATAATTTTTTTCAATAAATAAAGTGTTTACCAACTGTTGTGGTTATTACTACTTTGTTTAACATGTCTGACATTGAGGAAACTCATTGCTCTATGTGTTTAGAAGCAATTGTGGAACCCCCACTTACATTGTGTACCTCTTGTACTGATAGAGCCTTACACTGTAAAGAACATATTTTAGGAAATGAAAGTGTGTCTAAGGATGATTCTCAGTCTGAAGAGAATCAGGATATGCCATCCAATTCTCCCCAAGTGTCACAACCTTTAACACCCACACAAGCGACACCCAGTACTTCTAGTGCGTCTAATTCTTTTACTCTGCAAGATATGGCTGCAGTTATGTCAACTACCCTCACTGAGATATTATCTAAACTGCCAGTTTTGCAAGGTAAACGCAGTAGGCCAGGTATTAATATAAATACTGAACCCTCTAATGCTTTATTAGCCATTTCGGATGTACCCTCACAGTGCTCTGAATTGGGGGTCAGGGAATTATTGTCTGAGGGAGAACTTTCAGAATCAGGGAATGTGTTACATCAGACAGATTCGGACTTAGCATCCTTTAAATTTAAACTTGAACACCTTCGCCTGTTGCTCAGGGAGGTCCTAGCGACTCTTGATGATTGTGAACCTATTACAATTCCTCCAGAAAAATTGTGTAAGATGGATAAATATCTAGAAGTACCTACTTACACTGATGTTTTTCCGGTTCCCAAAAGAATTTCGGAAATTGTTAAAAAGGAATGGGATAGACCAGGGATACCGTTCTCTCCCCCTCCTAATTTTAAGAAAATGTTTCCTATATCAGACACCATCAGGGACTCTTGGCAAACGGTCCCTAAGGTGGAGGAAGCAATATCTACTCTAGCTAAGCGTACAACTATACCTATTGAGAACAGTTGTTCTTTCAAAGACCCTATGGATAAAAAATTAGAGGGTCTTCTAAAGAATTATTTATTCACCAGGGTTTCTTGTTAAAGCCTACTGCCTGCATCGTTCCAGTAACTACGGTGGCGGCTTTCTGGCTTGACGCCCTTGAGGAGTCTCTGATGGTAGAGACGCCCTTAAAGGACATTTTGGACAGAATTAAAGCTCTCAAGCTAGCTAATTCCTTTATCACAGATGCTGCTTTTCAGATTGCTAAATTTGCGGTGAAAAATGCAGGCTTTGCCATTTTGGCGCGCAGAGTGCTATGGTTAAAATCGTGGTCAGCTGATGTATCATCAAAATCTAAACTTTTAGTTATTCCGTTCAAGGGTATTCGGCCCTGAATTGAAGGAAATAATTTCCGACATTACTGGAGGTAAAGGTCACACCCTACCTCAAGACAAACCTCTTAAGATGAGGGGTAAACAAAATAATTTTCGTTCCTTTCGAAATTTCAAAGGAGTACCCTCTGCTTCCCCTTCCTCCACTAAACAGGAAGGGAATTTTGCTCAATCCAAGTCTGTCTGGAGACCTAACCAGGCCTGGAATAAGGGTAAACAAGCCAAGAAGCCTGCTGCTGCTACCAAGACAGCATGAAGGGGCAGCCCCCGATCCGGGACCGGATCTAGTAGGGGGCAGACTTTCTCTCTTTGCTCAGGCTTGGGCAAGGGATGTTCAGGATCCCTGGGCATTGGAAATTGTGACCCAGGGGTATCAGTTGGAATTCAAGGAATTTCTCCCAAGGGGGAGATTTCATCTTTCACGTTTGTCTGTAGACCAGACAAAAAGAGAGGCGTTCTTACACTGTGTAAAAGACCTCTATACCATGGGAGTAATTTGCCCAGTTCCAAAGCTGGAACAGGGACAGGGGTTTTACTCCAACCTTTTTGTGGTTCCCAAAAAAGAGGGAACTTTCAGACCCATTTTAGATCTAAAATGTCTAAACAAATTTCTCAGAGTCCCATCGTTCAAGATGGAGACTATACAAACAATCTTACCAATGATTCAGGAGGGTCAATACATGACCACCGTGGACCTAAAGGATGCGTATCTTCACATTCCTATCCACAAGGATCATCATCAGTTTCTAAGGTTTGCCTTTTTGGACAAGTATTATCAGTTCGTGGCCCTTCCCTTCGGGTTAGGGCCACAGCTCCCAGAATCTTCACAAAGGTGCTAGGGTCCCCTCTAGTGGTTCTCAGGCCGCGGGGCATAGCAGTGGCGCCCTATCTGGACGATATCTTGATTCAGGCGTCAACTTACCATCTGACCAAATCTCACACGGACATTGTGTTGTCTTTCCTAAGAACTCACGTTTGGAAAGTGAATGTATAAAAGAGTTCACTTGTTCCACAAACAAGAGTTCCATTCTTGGGAACTCTGATAGACTCGGTAGACATGAAAATATTTCTGACGGAGATCAGAAAATCAAAGATTCTAAATACTTGCCAAGCTCTTCAGTCCATTCCTCGGCCATCAGTGGCTCACTGTATGGAGGTCATTGGATTAATGGTAGCAGCAATGGACATCGTCCCGTTTGCTCGCTTTCATCTCAGGCCACTGCAGCTGTGCATGCTCAGGCAGTGGAATGGGGATTATGCAAATTTATCTCCTCAGATAAATCTGGATTAAGAGACGAGAGACTCTCTTCTTTGGTGGTTATCACAGGATCATCTGTCCCAGAGAATGTGCTTCCGCAGGCCATCATGGGTTATAGTGACAACGGACGCCAGCCTCTTGGGCTGGGGTGCAGTCTGGAATTCCCTGAAGGCTCAGGGTACTTGGACTCCGATGGAGTCTCAATTACCAATTAATATTCTGGAACTGAGAGCAATATTCAACGCGCTTCAGGTGTGGCCTCAGTTGGCTCTGGCCAAATTCATAAGATTCCAGTCGGACAACATCACGACTGTGGCATATATCAATCATCAGGGGGGAACAAGGAGTTCTCTAGCGTTGATAGAGGTATCAAGGATAATACGATGGGCGGAGACTCACTCTTGCCATCTATCAGCAATCTATATCCCAGGAGTAGAGAACTGGGAAGCGGATTTTCTAAGTCGTCAGACTTTTCATCCGGGGGAGTGGGAACTCCATCCGGAGGTGTTTGCATCAGTGATTCAACAGTGGGGCATACCGGAATTCGATCTAATGGCATCTCGAAAGAATGCCAAGCTTCCACGTTACGGGTCCAGGTCAAGGGATCCCCAGGCTGTACTGATAGATGCT